>NC_059202.1:3945983-4245983 GCF_020615455.1 Coregonus clupeaformis
TTATTTTTTTGAGCAGTGTATATTACTTCCATATACGTACTGCAGGTTTTCTTAACTAAGCTACTGTAATAGAGAGCTTGTTTGGATTGTGTTAGCTAGCCAAGTTGACATGTCGGTCTGTTGCGTTGATCTTTCTTGCTGGTAAAATAATCATTGGTATTGTAGCTATAGAGCAAATAATTGTAGTATTAACAACGTGCAGAAATCCATATGTGTGTTTCTTTGGATAGGCTACTTAACCGGTGGGTGCATGACATGGGTGGCATGGTGCTAACGCTATGGTATTAGTGGCAAAGTGTCTAGGGAGGGAGAGAGAGTTTAGCTAGGTCGAATGCACCTGTAGTTTGTCAGCAGGCATGGACTGACATTTTGCCTTGGGATGTATACTTTTGGGGGGATTCTGCAACGTTAGTTGGAATGAGAGGTGTCTCAGATGAAATGGGAATGGTGCTTGCTAACGTTAGCTATAGCTCAGAGATGGGGAACTTCATTAGACACCTTTCCCTAAACATCTCTGGTTAGCTCTATTGGGGGTGCATGTGATTTAGCAGAAGTGTAGTGGAATATTCCCCCTGCTTTTGTTATCCTTATTAATCCATTAAATTAATTCAGCAACAACAGGCACAGACTTCTATTTTGCCCTGCAGGATATTAAAGTTATATTTTATTTTTATTTTCTTCAGATTGTGTGGTTAGCTCGCTAGCATTATTCAGGGAGATGGTCGTGGCAGTTTCCGCGTGAGTTGAATTTATCTTGTGCTTTTGCTAATCTTTCATAAATTATCCGTATCCATCCATTAAGTAGGCAACGTTAAATAAATGATATCTTAAATATCAAGCACAGACTGATATTTTATTTATCCTTGTAGTCTATTACAAAACATGTTTTGAGATTGTGTAGGTGGCATGAGTTGCATGGTATAGTTTGATAGCTCTTCAGGTGTGTGCAAGCCATTTGGTGGCTGGGGGTAGTGTAATTTTCATATTCCATGCTGGCTGGTAGCTGGAAGTAGCTTTATTGGGAATGTACAGCTGTAAATCCTGCAATTTCTGTTGCCTAAATATTAAAGCATTCATTACTCATGCAAAAAAACTACAGTTTTGCTTGTGGGTTAGAGGAGTGTCCCTTCATTTTTAAGAACTTCCCTGCTTTTAAATCCCATGTATATAGGCATCATAAAACGACAAACCTCAGAATGAGGCGACTCAACAAGGGGAATTCCCATGGATGTGCCAGGTTCAGGGATGCTCATTTCAGAACCCTATTTTTTCAATTTTGTGTGCTCATTTGAGATGGCATATCAGAGATGGGGAAAAGGTGTCTTGTCCCTGTAGAGGCTGCTCCAGATATTTCCGGGTCAGGTCATCTTTCAACTCCCATCTGAGCAGAAAACATAAAGAGCCGGTTGCAGATCACAGTTATGTCAGACAAAATGCAGAAAACACAGTAGATGATGAGACTGTCACACTCGCAGATGCACATGTCGATAAAGATGATGAAGTTGACCAAGAAGATCTACATTATTGAGTAACTTATCAAAATGCTGTTGCCAGCCAGCACAATACAGCCCATAATAGAGGAGTTCCAGGAGGTCCATAACTGTGGAATGAAAGGTGTGCTTTCAAAACTCCACAAGAAGTTGTCTATGCTTAACTTGCAGGAAAGTGAGATAAAGCAAATCATTGATGAAGTATCACAAGAAGATCTGCTTACAGTACATAATGAAGGAGTCTTAAGGTCGGACAAAACACGAAAGTCATTTTTCAAAAATAACTTTAGCTATGTTGTGCCCTCTCAGATTTACCTTGGTTCAGATGCTAGTGGCAAGGAACGTTTCTGTCAATACATCCCCATGAAAGAGACACTGAAATCTCTCCTGGGACAGTCAACTATGAAAGACTAACTCAAACAGGCAAAAATGCATGTCTCTGTTGCTAATGTTTTAGAGGATGTGACAGATGGAAAACATGTAAAGGAAAATGTACTGTTACAAGAGTCCCTCTCATCTATGTCTATCATTCTCTACCAGGATGCATTTGAAGTGGCAATTTCCTCTAGGCTCAGGTAAGAAAAAACACAAATTCCTGGCGGTATACATGTCACTGGGTGAGATTCTGCCCCACAATCGATCATCAATCAAACCCATGCAATTGGTATTACCAAATAGGGCTATCTTCTGTATACCCCGCACCTTGTCACAACACAACTGATTGGCTCAAACACATTAAGAAGGAAATAAATTATTCAAATTAACTTTTAAGAAGGCACACCTGTTAATTGAAATGCATTCCAGGTGACTACCTCATGAAGCTGGTTGAGAGAATGCCAAGCGTGTGCAAAGCCGTCATCAAGGCAAAGGGTGGCTATTTGAAGAATCTTAAATATAAAATATATTTTGATTTGTTTAACACGTTTTTGGTTACTACATGATTCCATGTGTGTTATTTCATAGTTTTGATGTCTTCACCATTACAATGTAGAAAATAGTAAAAATTAAGAAAAACCCTTGAATGAGTAGGTGTGTCCAAACTTTTGACTGGTAGTGTATGTTGGCGATAGGATTTAAAAAAACACTAGACAGTGAGGTCTGGCAGTTGTCTCAAACTGAGGGAGATGGTTGAGCTAATTTGTGCCCACAAAATTAGTCACAATCAGATTGCATACTTGAGGGTTCTGATTGAAGAATTTGTGCATTTGAGAAGCACTATGTTCCCTGACTCCAAACTGAAACCAAAGCATCACTAGTTGTTACACTACCCCAACCTCATCCTGCAATTTGGGCCACTCATTCGTTTGTGGACACTGAGGTTTGAGAGCAAGCACTCCTACTTCAATGAGTGTGCCAGAAAACTTCACAACTTTAGAAACCTGTGCAAAACATTGTCTGAGAGGCACCAGTTACTCCAATCTTACTTATGCAGCGGCCAATTGTTTCCACATAGCATTGAAGTTGTTGGTGTCATGAATGAATTTGAGGAGCAATTATATAACAACGCCATTCAGGGAGCTGTACAGTCAAAAGGGTTCCCAAAGCAGAGTACTGCAGAGGTGTCTAAAGTTGTATACAAAGGAACAACATACACTAAAGGCCTTGTAGTTGTAACGGGAGAAAATGATCACGATACACATTTGGAAAGATCTCACTGATTCTGGTCACAGAATCACAGGTCCATTTAATTGTTGGGGTGTATCAGTCTGTGTCACTGGTCGATCTCAGGGTTCATTTTATACCAGATTTTGTGTTTAATTATGTGTTGTTAATGCAGATAGTCTGAGTGATTATTATCCACTACCAGTTTATAAAGTGTCAGGTTTATCTGTTGTTTCCCTGCATCACTCGGTGTGTTCTCCTTAAACCAGTGTAGGCATGGAGGGTCTTCAAGATGCAATTAAACACCAATTGCCCGAGTTGGAGACCGAGACGGTGAGATCTTTCTCTGAGCATTTGAGGGGAAATGTTGGAGTGGAGAATATTAAAGACCTTGACTATGTTCAGCCGGAGGACATAAAATACAATTTGACGCCAATACAGTGCCGGAAATTGCTTCAGTCCTTCAAGCAAAGAGGTGAGATCTTGATTGATAAATGTAACAGGTTTATGTAATTGTTATGAATTATTTTTGGGGGGGCTGTCCCCATAGGAGAACCCTTTGAAGAACCCTTTTTGATTCCAGGTACATGTATAACCCTTTTGGTTCCAGGTAGAACTATTTTGGGTTCCATTTAGAACCCTTTCCACAGAGGGTTCTACATGGAACCCAAAATCGGATCTAGCTGGAACCAAAAAGTGCTCTCCTATGGGGACAGCCAAAGGAGAAACAATTTTTTCTAAGAGTGTACACACACAAGGTTCTGTAAATAGTTCATTTGTTTGCCCTCAATTTAAAGGGTTTATGCAATGAGGTAGCGAGGCATATGCAATAAAAGGGACAGAAATGACCAAAAATACATAAAAGCAAGTAAAGAATATATACAAATGTTTCTGTAAATTGTTTGTCCTCTTGTGATGGGTTGGAGTGCAGTGCATAGCCTAAAGAAAAATGAAGAATAGATAGGCTGAATTGTTTTGATCTGTAAATTGTTTGTTTGTTGGTGTATTTTCTAACGATCTGTCCCTCGACAAATATGCGTAGCCAGCAAAAAGATGAAGAAAGCTTATTAGTTCATTTTGATTGTACAATGTTGTGGCATAAGTGTCAGGGGAAGAAAGGTTTTACTCCTCTCGGAAGTGAAACAATATATGGGGCAATCGAATACCTTTCTGTGTCTGGAAAGAATGCAGGCAGCAGTAGACAGCCATGCAGGGCTCTATGCTGACCTTTTTCACAAGGAGTACGTGTGCGCCTAAGTTGAAAAATGTAGGCGCACACAAATACGTTTAGGAGCACAATGAAAAATGTGGTGTTAAATCTAGAATCTTTTACATTTTTCTAGGCACACTGGTGCTCCTAAATAAAAATTCCAGGTGGCACAACAAAATATATAGGCGCATATGGGAGTAAAATGGTCCCACTGTAGAGTCCTGCCATGCATTATTATTTAGTCTATTTAATTGATCATTCAATAGGACTAAGTAGATCATCTTCTCATGTAATGCCCCAGGTTTTCTCTAGCGGGAGGGAAGCTTGGCTTCTTATATGGTGTCGAGTAAATCTTAAACCATGTATTTAGATTGTAGGTAGGTATTGTAGTAAGGTATTGTAGGTAGTTTATCTAGGTAGATATTGTAGGTTATTGTAGGTAATTATTGTAGGTAAGTATTTTATTCGGCTGAGCCCGGTGAAGCACCAGGCTAGCCAACCCACTACCTGGACCAATAAAGCTAGCTAGCTAGCGGGTAGCTACTGGTAACTATTAGCAACTGTGGATAGTTGTTTCCAATGTTATTTCACGCTTGAGAGTACCTGTAATTATGCCAGCTAGCTACCTACCATTCAGCTGTTTTTCTAACCTCATTATCTGAAGTGTTAACATTAGGTAGTTAGTAGCTACTGTACTCGAAATGTAGCTAGCTTGTTGCTACCTGGATAGCTAACTAAACAATAGCTGGAACAACCTAGCTGTAATATTTGGAGACGCTTTCTCTCCGGTGGGACAGACGCGAACTGGCTGAATCGATTCAGTGGCTAGCTTTGCACTTAACTGGCTAACAGTAGCTACTAAGGGTAAGTTATAACCTATATTTATTTTTGTTTTGTTTTTACATACTGGTAACAAGAGTCGTTCAAGGGAATTCGGGACATGGGTGACTAGTTAACGTTAGCTTGGCTCTCTCTGTGTGTTTCGTGCCGTGGGAGGAGGGGTGGTTCGTTGGCAGAGAGCAATGGCTAGCTAGTATGCTAACTATTCTAGCTAACTAACTGGCTGAATAAGTTGACGACGTACTCACTCAAACTGTCAAAACTAACCCCAAACTTTACACAACGTTAGACACGGACACGAATGATCTGTTTGGCGTGTTAACACACTGGTTTGTTGTAACCGAGTATTGGTGCTAAACCGTGTTATTGGAGGCTGGCATGCTAGTTGGTTATGGCATCATAGGATTCGGTGCCCTGGACGGTTTTCACTGAAGAATACTGTACCAAGTTAGCTAGCTGAATAAACTAAGTTAGAGTCTATTCCTAGAAAACATTGAACCGCTGTAGTTTACAACAATTATAATTTCTAAAGTGGAAGTTGGGAGAGTTATATTTGAGTGTTTCAGTGAAACGTAAGTCAGGGAGGCCCCGCTCTCATCGCTTTCCCAGATGTTTAGTTCATTTAGTTCCGATCTCCTTTGCATTATTGTAGCCTTTTTCTGTAGCCTGTCAACTATGTGTCTGTCTATCCCTGTTCTCTCCTCTCTGCACAGGCCATACAAACGCTTCACACCGCATGGCTGCTGCCACTCTAATCTGGTGGTCCCTGCGCGCACGACCCACGTGGAGTTCCAGGTCTCCGGCAGCCTCTGGAACTGCCGTTCTGCGGCCAACAAGGCAGAGTTAATCTCAGCCTATGCTACCCTCTAGTCCCTCGACTTCTTGGCGCTGACGGAAACATGGATTACCACAAACACTGCTACTCCTACTGCTCTTTCCTCGTCTGACCATGTGTTCTCGCATACCCCGAGAGCATCTGGTCAGCGCGGCGGTGGCACAGGAATCCTCATCTCTCCCATGTGGACATTCTCTCTTTTCCCCCTGACCCATCTGTCTATCTCCTCATTTTAATTCCATGCTGTCACGGTCACTAGCCCATTCAAGCTTAACATCCTTGTCATTTATCGCCCTCCAGGTTCCCTTGGAGAGTTCATCAATGAGCTTGACGCCTTGATAAGTTCCTTTCCTGAGGATGGCTCACCCCTCACAGTTCTGGGTGACTTTAACCTCCCTATGTCTGCCTTTGACTCATTTCTCTCTGCCTCCTTCTTTCCACTCCTTTCCTCTTTTGACCTCACCCTCTCACCGTCCCCCCCTACTCACAAGGCAGGCAATACACTTGACCTCATCTTTACTAGATGCTGTTCTTCTACTAATCTCACTGCAAGTCTCAGACCACTACTTTGTATCCTTTTCTCTCTCGCTCTCCTCCAACACTACTCAATCTGCCCCTACTCCGATGGTAATGTGCCGTCGCAACCTTCGCTCTCTCTCTCCCGCTACTCTCTCCTCTTCCATCCTATCATCTCTTCCCTCTGCTAAATCCTTCTCCCTCCGATCTCCTCATTCTGCCTCCTCAACCCTCCTCTCTTCCCTTTCTGCATCTTTTGACTCTCTATGTCCCCTATCCTCCCGGCCGGCTCGGTCCTCCCCTCCTGCTCCGTGGCTTGACGACTCATTGCGAGCTCACAGAAGAGGGCTACGGGCAGCCGAGCGGAAATTGAGGAAAACTAGACTCCCTGCGGACCTGTCATCTTTTCACTCCCTCCTCTCTACATTCTCTTCCTCTGTTTCCGCTGCTAAAGCCACTTTCTACCACTCTAAATGTCAAGCCTCTGCCTCTAACCCTAGGAAGCTCTTTGCCACCTTCTCCTCCCTGCTGAATCCCCTTCCTCCTCCCCCTCCCTCATCCCTCTCTGTGGATGACTTCGTCAACCATTTTGAAAAGAAGTTTGATGACATCCGATCCTCATTTATTAAGTCAAATGACACCGCTGGTCCTGCTCACACTGCCCTACCCTATGCTTTGACTTCTTTCTCCCCTCTCTCTTCCGACTTGTGACGGCCGGCCGCCCAACAACCTGCCCGCTTGACCCTATCCCCTCCTCTTTTCTCCAGACCATTTTCGGAGACCTTCTCCCTTACCTCACCTCGCTCATCAACTCATCCTTGACCGCTGGCCATGTCCCTTCCGTCTTCAAGAGAGCGAGAGTTGCACCCCTCCTCAAAAAACCTACACTCGATCCCTCCGATGTCAACTACAGACCAGTATCCCTTCTTTCTTTTCTTTCCAAAACTCTTGAGCGTGCCGTCTCTAGCCAACTCTCCTGCTATCTCTCTCAGAATTACCTTCTTGATCCAAACCAGTCAGGTTTCAAGACTGGTCATTCAACTGAGACTGCTATTATCTGTGTCACGGAGGCTCACCCCACTGCTAAAGCTAACTCTCTCTCCTTTGCTCTTATCCTTCTAGACCTATCCGCTGCCTTTGATACTGTGAACCATCAGATCCTCCTCTCCACCCTCTCCGAGTTGGGCATCTTCGGCGCTGCTCACTCTTGGATTGCGTCCTACCTGACAGGTCGCTCCTAACAGGTGGCGTGGCGAGAATCTGTCTCCGCACCACGTGCTCTCACCACTGGTGTCCCCCAGGGCTCAGTTCTAGGCCCTCTCCTATTCTCTCTATACACCAAGTCTCTGTCATATCCTCACATGGTCTCTCCTATCATTGCTACGCAGACGACACACAATTAATTTTCTCCTTTCCCCCTTCTGATAACCAGGTGGCTAATCGCATCTCTGCATGTCTGGCAGACATATCAGTGTGGATGTCGGATCACCACCTCAAGCTGAACCTCGGCAAGACGGAGCTGCTCTTCCTCCCGGGGAAGGACTGCCCGCTCCATGATCTCGCCATCACGGTTGACAACTCCATTGTGTCCTCCTCCCAGAGTGCAAAGAACCTTGCCGTGACCCTGGACAATACCCTGTCGTTCTTTGCTAACATCAAAGCGGTGACCCGATCCTGCAGGTTCATGCTCTACAACATTCGCAGAGTACAACCCTACCTTACACAGAAAGCGGCACAGGTCCTAATCCAGGCACTTGTCATCTCCCATCTGGATTACTGCAACTCGCTGTTGGCTGGGCTCCCTGCCTGTGCCATTAAACCCCTTCAATTTATCCAGAACACTGCAGCCCGTCTGGTGTTCAACCTTCCCAAGTTTTCTCATGTCACCCCGCTCCTCCGCACACTCCACTGGCTTCCAGTTGAGGCTCGCATCTACTACAAGACCATGGTGCTTGCCTACGGAGCTGTGAGGGGAACGGCACCTCCTTACCTTCAGGCTCTGATCATACCCTACACCCAAACGAGGGCACTACGTTCATCCACCTCTGGCCTGCTAGCTCCCCTATCTCTACGGAAGCACAGTTCCCGCTCAGCCCAGTCAAAGCTATTCGCTGCTCTGGCACCCCAATGGTGGAACAAGCTCCCCCACGACGCCAGGACAGCGGAGTCACTGACCACCTTCCGGAGACACTTGAAACCCTACCTCTTTAAGGAATACCTGGAATAGTATAAAGTAATCCTTCTTCCCCCACCCCCCATAAAAAAAAGGTTGTTGTCCCACTGGCTATCATAAGTTGAATGCACCAATTTGTAAGTCGCTCTGGATAAGAGCGTCTGCTAAATGATGTAAATGTAAATCTGTATTTTCAGCTGTTGCGATCGTTTCTTACCTTTGAACAATGTGTGAATGAGTAGGAACATACCGCCCTAATATTGACCCTAAAATAAAAGGCAACATGTACTTTCATGTCATATTCATCATCTGATCTCAAAATCAGTGCTCTACAATTCACTGTTCAAATACATATGGTGAGGACCAATGTTCCCTCTAAGTCCCGCGTAGAATAAATATCAGCCCACGAAGAGAAGCACGAGATTGAACTTCACTCAACTTTCTAGAGTTTTCCTTTTAACACTATCAACGTTTTCCTTTACTGTGGCAATTGTGATCGAATCAACACAGTATTAGCCACTTTCAATGCAACATACCGAAACAAAAACGAACTATGCAAGAGATTTTGTTGTAGGCAAAACGCATCGGAGTAGGATTCTATTGCAAAGACACACAGGACTCAGCCCGTATTCTACACCAGTGCGGAATAACCAATCAGAGCTGCAGTAGGCCTATATGAAAATAGACCATTGCCATATATGGATCTGTGCCATTAACTTTTAACTGGACTGTGTTTACAGCTGTGGTCGTGAGTAGATGGGCTTGTTTAGAGATCAAAGCGAGAGCTGCATGTAGCCAAGTGTGCACATCTTTTGCTAGATAGTGAGTTATTTTCCCAGTTATAGATAATTTGTAGTCCACAATGGGGGAGTGATTGCTTCCTACAAGATTTCTAGACATCTTTGAAAAGCCAGTCAGGTAAAGAGCTTTTTTTGGTCTTAAAGGGGCAGTGTTATATTTTGACACAGGCTTGAATAAGCAGAGTAGCCAGTGGGCAGAGGGTAGCATAATTTGTCTGATTCTCTGTAATAATGATATGGGAATAATTTGATTTTGTTAATTGGTTTCATGCATCAGACAACACAACAACATTTTCAGTCACCTCCTTGTCTGAAGGACAAGTGGATAAACAGGTTAATGTCAAGCCCTCCATGTTTTTTTCAAAAACACCACACATTGGCTGCTACTGTAGGCTGAATGATAGAAAAGCTATTTCCATGTTAAAATGTTATGGGATGCATTTTCTCCATTGTTTTTGATGGTAGGCCACTCTGGTAGGCCTACATTATGATCAAATAGCCAAAGTATCCTACTTGGCCACTGTTAAAACTGTAACTTAAAGCGGGTACAGACTCAGTGTTCACAACGTTCAAGTTTGCTCTCAGCAGACCTGAAATTTGCTCAGTGCCGAATTCAATTAGAGGGAACATTGGTAAGGATTGTATTTCTTACACATTGTAATTGTTGCCTAAATTGTTTTATATTTTCTTCTTTAAAGATTCTGGTGGTCGCTTTGTGAGTCAGTCAGTGGTGTGAGTGAACTGCTGTCCCCTCCAAGTCCGGCCTCTTCTTTGCCTACAACAACAATGATTAACATGAGCTCATTGTGGGTCAGCAACTTCCAGGTACCTTGACAGAAGATTCCCTCCAGCCTCGAGCAGGCCATTGCCCAAGGAAAGAGGGTAGAGGCGGCAGATGGTGAGGGAGACTGTCGACGCCATGCGTGAGCACTGCCCAAATCCCAACAGGGCTGTATGCAGTGAAATTGCAAAATCCATTGTAACGCAGTACCCAAATACTTTTGGAGACCTGACCGAGGAAGTATAACCACTTGGCAGTGGGTACCACTCCCTGTTCACTAAGATTAAGACCCGGAGTGGAGCATAAAAATCGTAACCGCACTTTAGATAGAATCCGTAGACCCAAGAGGAGCAATGAAGAGGAAAGGGACATCAGCGGACAGGCAAAACCAGCAAGAACCAAGGTCGACAGTTATAGCTGCATCAACTGGCAACCACAGGACCTTCCAAAGAAAGAAACTCCCTGGAAAACAAGAGACAGGCGATGGCGACCATTTTCAGCTGTGTGGGCCCCAGAGGTGCAGACAGGAGGGAAGTGGATTACCTGATGAAGCTGACATACATTATCAACTCCACATAATCAACACTTGTCCTCCTCCAAGCATCAGTGACCTCCAGAAACAGTGGCCTTTCCTTTTCACCAAGTTATGGCTCTGCGACCACTTCAATACCCTCACTGGCAGTCGCCTGACTCAAGCTCTCCTGAACAAGGGTAAGAGAATTGTCAACTTTTTTTAAAGCCAAAAGACCAAGTGGAGGAGAGAGATCCAGTGCCTGCTGAATGAAATCGACGGTTACATCAGAGGCAATGACGGTCTAACAGCCACTGCTGCCATTCTTTTGTTGATGACCCACTTCATAGAGAAGGACGAATCTCTGTTCCTCTTGGCAGATGTAAGGAATAGTGTTTTTATACTTATAAAGTTTATATATGATTAATTGTTTTTATACTGTACTTTTGTGATTTTAGGTCACTGCAACTTGGGTTGATGTCAAGGCGCAAATTCCCTTGCCAGACACACCAAGGCTGATCATGCTTGGTAATACAATTATTTGATTTAAGGTGGAACAGAAATATATAGTATTGTGGTACCTATATAGAGATATCTAGTAAGTATGCACTAACACCCTTACTTTTGTGTATTTCAGGAAATACTCTATTGGGTTCCTCAAAATGGATGGTGTCGATCGAGGGGGAGAGTGGTCTGTGTTTTGGACAGTGAGTCCAACTTTACTGCTGCCCTCTCTGTGCTCTTCAGCACTTTCTATGAGCTGATACGGCGGTAAGCATTGAACATTCATTGATCCAACACTTACATTTAGCATCTGTTAGTTACATTGCAATGTTATTTTTTCAATGCCTCGACTGATTTCATATATTCAATGTTGGGTTGTGCAGGTTCTTGGTTCGAATAAAACCTGAAGGAACCAAATGCACAGCGAAAGAAGGAGTGAGCCGCAAGACTGGAAAGGTCGTTCAGAGGAAGCCATTGCCAATTAACCCACATGTTACACGCTTCCTCGCAGACCTGAAAGAGTTTGAGTAGAAAAACTCCAACAGGTAAGTACACACACACACACACACACACCTGATGAACATAAACTTTATTTGTCAGTTGTCATCTGCCTTTTTACCCACCAAGTAATAGTAGTAGTAATAGCAACAGTAATAGCAATAGCAATAGTAATAGCATACATTTGATGTAAATTTACAGTAAGGATGCTGTAATATGTTTTACAGTAAGGAAAATAGTACTGTAAACTATATTACAGCATCACTGCTGTAAAGCAAAATTACAGTATTCAACTGGCCAGTGTAGGTAGGGAGGGAGAGAGAGAGAGAGAGAGAGAGAGAGAGAGAGAGAGAGAGAGAGAGAGAGAGAGAGAGAGAGAGAGAGAGAGAGAGAGAGAGAGAGAGAGAGAGAGAGAGAGAGAGAGAGAGAGAGAGAGAGGAAAATTGTATGACTGACAAGTTTGGAATCAGAATCCCCCTCGTTCCTTCCCCCACCCTATCCTCCTGTAACGTTTTCAGCAACCCTTAGTATCCTCAGTGGTCATGTTGTCAGGCTGCTCCTCTGTGAAGTGGCCCTTGCCATAAAACAACAGTGACATGACTGATTGATCCAGCAATGAGGATGGCAATAGTGTTCTGCATCAATATGAAGCCGTGCAGGCAGCCTGGGGGACTGGAGGCCTTTCAGACAGCTCTCTGCTTCTCCTCCTCGGAGGGAAAATCCATACACAATTGATGGCAGTTCAAAGGGAGGCTTTATTGTGGGATATCAAATAAAACATCAGAGAAAAAGAGGGAGAAAATGAGAGACAGGGATGGAGAGCGAGTGTGTGTGGGAGCTAGAGATGGGAAATGTGCTCTGCATTTTGTGCTATGGTTTTCACCTGAGAATGAACTGGACTGGCTGGATTGGGAGGACATTTACATCCCACTATTGGATGTACAGTGTATTCGGAAAGTATTCAGACCCCTTGACTTTTTTCACATTTTGTTATGTTACAGCCTTATTCTAGAATTGATTAAATTGTTTTTTTCCCTCATCAATCTATACACAATACCCCATAATGACAAAGCAAAAACAGGTTTTTTGAAATTGTAGCAAATTTTTTTATACAAAAAAACTGAAATATCACACTTACATAAGTATTCAGACCCTTTACTCAGTACTTTGTTGAAGCACCTTTAGCAGCGATTACAGCCTCGAGTCTTCTTGGGTATGACGCTACAAGCTTGGTACACCTGTATTTGGGGAGTTTCTCCCATTCTTCTCTACAGATCCTCTCAAGCTCTGTCAGGTTGGATGGGGAGCGTCGCTGCACAGCTATTTTCAGGTCTCTCCAGAGATGTTAGATCAGGTTCAAGTCCGGGCTCTGGCTGGGCCACTCAGGAACATTCAGAGACTTGTCCTGAAGCCATTCCTGCGTTGTCTTGGCTGTGTGCTTAGGGTCGTTGTCCTGTTGGAAGGTGAACCTTCACCCCAGTCTGAGGTCCTGAGCACTCTGGAGCAGGTTTTCATCAAGGATCTCTCTGTACTTTGCTCCGTTCATCTTTCCCTCGATCCTGACTAGTCTCCCAGTCCCTGCTGCTGAAAAACATCCCCACAGCATGATGCTGCCACTACCATAATTCACCGTAGGGATGGTGCCAGGTTTACTCCAGACGTGACGCTTGGCATTCAGGCCAAAGAGTTCAATCTTGGTTTCATCAGACCAGAGAATCTTGTTTCTCATGGTCTGAGTCCTTTAGGTGCCTTTTGGCAAACTCCAAGCAGGCTGTCCTGTGCCTTTTACTGAGGAGTGGCTTCCGTCTTGCCACTCTACCATAAAGGCCTGATTGGTGGAGTGCTGTAGAGATGGTTGTCTTTCTGGAAGGTTCTTCCAACTCCATAGAGGAACTCTGGAGCTCTGTCAGAGTGACCATCGGGTTCTTGGTCACCTCACTGACCAAAGCCTTCTCCCCCGATTGCTCAGTTTGGCTGGGCGGACAGTTCTAGGAAGAGTCTTGGTGGTTCCAAACTTCTTCAATTTAAGAATGATGGAGGCCACTGTGTTCTTGGGGACCTTCAATGCTGCAAAACATTTTTGGTACCCTTCCCTAGATCTGTGCCTCGACACAATTGCTATGACATGCACTGTCAACTGTGGGACCTTATATAGACAGATGTTTGCCTTTCCAAATCATGTCCAATCAATTGAATTTACCACAGGTGGACTCCATTCAAGTTGCAGAAACATCTCAAGGATGATCAATGGAAACAGGATGCACCTGAGCTAAATTTCGAGTCTCATAGCAAAGGGTCTGAATACTTATGTAAATGTGATATTTACGTTTCATATTTTAATATATTTGCAAAAATGTCTAAAAACCTGTTTTCACTTCGTCATTAAGGGGTGTTGTGTGTAGATTGATGAGGATTTGTATTTATTTAATCAATTTTAGAATAAGGCTGTAATGTAACAAAATTGAAAAAATCAAAGGGTCTGAAATTTTTTCGAATGCACTGTATGTCCTCCTCGACTCATTTTACTCCAATATAGGTAAGTGGAGGTGTACTAGCATCACTCTGTAGTAAAAGGTAGACAGACAAACAGCAAACAATTGTAGTTATGAATGAGTGCAATGAAATAGACCTCTGGATAGGGTAAAACTACAGTATTTGTAGAGCATGATAGGGTGTAGAACAGTGTGGCTGACCAGTGACAGAGACATCAGTCTAGCCCTGCATGCATGTCATCCTCTCTGTCCTCTGTACCTGAGCCACCAGCAGGCCCCTGCATGATTTCATCAACACAACCCCTAATCCACTTTACTTAATGAAATACATAATTAACATAGCCTAATTGCAGTAAGGACAGTTTTGACAGAAATAATTTCCTGTGGTTAATAGCGTGCTAATTGAACGTGTTCCTCACTCCCTATCGAGACCTTTGTAATCTGTTTTTCTTCTTTTGACTGCTCTCTCCTGGTTTTGATTGATGGATGTTTCAGACTTTGATGGGGCGTCATGGAAGGCAGAGTGGGGTTGGCGCTGAGGTCACGTGACCAACAGCAGATGGTACAGGGGAGTATTAGAGAGGGTTCACCTGCTGTGTGGTCTCCTGCATTAGCCCTGAGATATCATACATCCCTGAGAGGGAGGGAGGAGCGAGAGGGGACGGGAGAGAGGGGGGAGTCCCAACAGCAGTCCCAACAGCAGTCCCAACACCTTACCACTGCTACACCTGGCTATCAGCTGAGCCTTGTCTGGCAGCGAAACAGTTCATTCAGCCTCATTTACTGGCTTTGAAAAAAACATAGCTGATATGGCTGACTTGCTTAAACAAATGTGGTTTCTACTGACAATTGAGATGTACAAACTATGGCATAAGAGGACGACAAGCGGATAAGAGCCAATCCGTAATTTCGATTAAGACATTAATGAGCGAGCTAGGACGGACGTAGTCAATATAACTATTTGTTCAGCACTTTTGAAATGTACAGCGACAGAATTCAGAACATGGGCCGTTCTTATAGTGTTCTCCCTGTACACCAAGTCAGAACCGTAGGTTAAATAAAGGGGGCATATAAGCAGACAAAAGCTCTTACAATATTCGATGATTACAGTTCTCTAAAACAGGTTATAGGCTACATGTGCACCACCAAATCAGAACAGTAGGTGAAATTAAGAGGGGAAAATAGACCAAATTATTAGGGTGAGGCACATGGGCTACTAACAGCTTACTACACAACATACAGTTAGTATTACTTTCTTAGCTACAGTATACATATCTCCCTGGCATATTACATCATTTATGCAGCAGCATACAAGACATTTTTGGACTCACCTTGTTGTGCTGTGCTCACTTGAACAGGAAGGTGGCGCGGCGGTCCTTCGTGGGCAACTTTTGTCATCAAACTTTGTCATCAAAGTCTGGCATTCTCTGGATTTATGGTGCTTTCAAGACAACTGGGAACTCTGAAAAAAACGAGGTCGAATCATGATGACGTCAGTGATCTTCAGGTCGTAGCTCTAGAAAGAGGCAGAGTTCCGGATCTACAGTTCCGAGTTGGATGACCGTTCAAAACTTATTTTCCCAGTCGGAGCTCGTTTTTCCCAAGTTCCCAGTTGTCTTGAACTCACTGAAGTCAAATTTCGCAGTTCCGAGTTAATAGTTGTTTTGAGCACGGCACAAATCATGCTTCATTGACATCATGGCCAATGTTCAATGTTTTTCATTTTAAGCTTAGAAAAGAGACCCTTAATCCCAGACTTGGGACCACACAGCCAGTCCACTGAACAGCAGGCTAGTGATTGCTTTGCAATGCTTGCAGTTAGCCACCGATTCCTTCCAAACCACTCATTGTTGAATTTGCGATTTCCAACTTGGTATGTAATGTTTATGTCCAATGGCCAATGTGCACCGATACGTTTTATCTATAATTTGTCTTCATTATTTATCTTCAATATTTCTGCCATTGATTCTAAGCAATGTTGTGCTGCTATTTTTATTGACTTGGCCAAACCTTTTGGTACGGTAGACCATTCCATTCTTGTGGGCCGGCAAAGGAGTACTGCTGTCTCTGAGGTGTCACGATTCTCTAAAGCAGAACCCAGAAGCAGACCAGGCAAGGTGAGTAGAACGAAGGTGAGTATTTATTTACAGACTCAAATGTGGAAGCAGAATAATCCAGGAGAGGGAGCGGGCAGCGGAGGTGAGTTGGTGGGAGTGAATAGGCAGATCCAATGGTGTCACAGAAGCCACCGACGACCAGGCAGGGGTGGGGTGAATGTTCCGGGAGAATGACTGTAGACAGAGTAGACGGAGGTGAGTACACGGCAAGCAAAAAGTACAGAACAACAAAACTAACTCTAGTAAACTTGAGGCTGATACGCTGACACAACATACTGTTCATGGCTAACGATCCGGCAGGGAATGGATGTCAGGTCAGAGCTTATGAAGTGGAGAGGTGATGATCAGGACCAGGTGTGCAGATAGCTGATGAGACGCAGGTGCGGGAAATCGAGAGATCTCCCGCCTAGCCTCGTCGCCCGGCAACCAGACAGGGTGCGTTCAGGTACCTCAGGAAACAGACTCCAAGACAGAAAACAGGCAACTCAGGCAAAAACAGACTCAGGAAGCGGGATTCATGACATGAGGGGTCTTTGGCTTGGTTTACTAACTACCTCTCTCAAAGAGTGCAGTGTATAAAGTCAGAACATCTGCTGTCTCAGCCACTGCCTGTCACCAAGAGAGTACCCCAAGGCTCGATCCTAGGGCCCACGCTTCTCAATTTACATCAACAACATAGCTCAGGCAGTAGGAAGCTCTCTCATCCATTTATATGCAGATGATAGTCTTATACTCAACTGGCCCCTCCCCGGATTTTGTGTTAAATGCTCTACAACAAAGCTTTCTTAGTGTCCAACAAGCTTTCTCTGCCCTTAACCTTGTTATGAACACCTCCAAAACAAAGGTCATGTGGTTTGGTAAGAAGAATGCCCCTCTCCCCACCGGTGTGATTACTACCTCTGAGGGTTTAGAGCTTGAGGTAGTCACCTTATACAAGTACTTGGGAGTATGGCTAGACGGTACACTGTCCTTCTCTCACCACATATCATAACTGCGGGGTAAGGTTAAATCTAGACTTGGTTTCCTCTATTGTAATCGCTCCTCTTTCCCCCCAGCTGCCAAACTAACCCTGATTCAGATGACCGTCCTACCCATGCTAGGTTACGGAGACATAATTTATAGATCGGTAGGTAAGGGTGCTCTCAAGCGGCTATATGTTCTTTACCATTCGGCCATCAGATCTGCCACCAATGCTCCTTAAAGGACACATCACTGCACTCTATACTCCTCTGTAAACTGGTCATATCTGTATACCCGTCGCAAGACCCACTGGTTGAAACTTGTTTTTTTTTTAATCTTAGGCCTCACTCTCACTATCTGAGATACCTACTGCAGCCCTCATCCTCCACATACAACACCTTTTCTGCCAGTCACATTCTGTTAAAGGTCTCCAAAGCACACGCATGCATGGGTCACGCGGCAGCTAGCGACTGGAACGAGCTGCAAAAAACACTTAAACTTGACAGTGTTATCTCCATCTCTTCATTCAAAGACTCAATCATGGACACTCTAACTGACAGTTGTGGCTGCTTCGCGTGAAATATTATTGCCTCTACCTTCTTGCCTTTGTGCTGTTGCCTGTGCCCAATAATGTTTGTACCATGTTTTGTGCTGCTACAATGTAGTGCTGCTGCCATGTTGTGTTGCTACCATGTTTTTGTCATTTTGTGTTGCTACCATTCTGTGTTGTCATGTGTTGCTGCCATGCTAGGTGGTTGTCTTAGGTCTCTCTTAATGTAGTGTTGTGATGTCTCTCTTGTCGTGATGTGTGTTTTGTCCTATATTTTATTTATTGTATTTATTTTTAATCCCAGCCCCCGTCACCGCCGGAGGCCTTTTGCCTTTTGGTAGGCCGTCATTGTAAATAAGAATTTGTTCTTAACTGACTTGCCTAGTTAAATAAAGTTTAAATCTAAATAAAATATAACAAGGATTTAAAAGGATTTGCCTGTAGATTGTCGACTTGATTCATGATGATGACTGCTAGCTAAGATTTTGAAAGTATGATGTTGACATGATCAGTCCAATCAAAGCTACTGTAGATATAATGTGATTTGATGTCATTTTATCTGTGGCCAATGACCTTAAGCCTTCTTGAATGGGCACTTCTAATGTAACTCTATGGCAGCACCCAAGGGGCTTGAATTTTCGAGCTCTACCCTTAGACTTGGCGGTGACGTAGTATCCCCATGAGTGACAGAACACTGAGCCAAACACGGCGCAACTAGAGAACATTACCAATACACTCCGTCTTTTCCGCTGGCTGCCCCACCACCACAGAAAGCACTGAGCTAGGCTGAAACACCTGCATTTTGGAGCTGCCTTACTCAACAAAGCAAAAAAGAGACAATGTTTATATGAGGCTTTATTAAATCAATTATTTATTAATTTAATTTTTACATTGTTATGTACAGACTATGTGACCGGTATTAATGCCAAAATAACATGCAAAGCAGGCAATGCTAAAAATGTGGGGCTCAAAACAGGTGGGTGCAGAAGTCAGAGCATTTATACTTCTTGCGCTTCGGGGAGCTGTCACACATCCAATAAATTGGTCTGCACCACTCCACTTGTAGTGATTCAGGGCTAATCTTTATAGCTATCCAGCTAATTACAAGCAACTGGCTAAACAAAAAGACAAGACCTTTATACCTCTTCTGAGATGTTGGAGTCCGTTTCCCGGTGCTTGACATAGACTGCACCATTTCCCCACCTGCATCTCCAGCCTGGTCTCATAGACTAGACGTAATATAGTAAATGTAAATCCGGGACACTCAAATGATACAGTGCCTTGCAAAAGTATTCATCCCCCTTGGCGTTTTTCCTATTTTGTTGCATTACAACCTGTAATTTAAATAGATGTTTATTTGGATTTCATGTAATGGACATACACAAAATAGTCCAAATTGGTGAAGTGAAATGAAAAAAATAACTTGTTTCAAAAAATTCAAAAAAATAAATAACGCAAAAGTGATGCGTGCATATGTATTCACCCCCTTTGCTATGAAGCCCCTAAATAAGATCTGGTGCAACCAATTACCTTCAGAAGTCACATAATTAGATAAATAAAGTCCACCTGTGTGCAATCTAAGTGTCACATGATCTGTCACATGATCTCAGTATATATACACCTGTTCTGAAAGGCCCCAGAGTCTGCAACACCACTAAGCAAGGGGCACCACCAAGCAAGCGGCACCATGAAGACCAAGGAGCTCTCCAAACAGGTCAGGGACAAAGTTGTGGAGAAGTACAGATCAGGGTTGGGTTATAAAAAAATATCGGAAACTGTGAACATCCCACGGAGCACCATTAAATCCATTATTAAAAAATGGAAAGAATATGGCACCACAACAAACCTGCCAAGAGAGGGCCGCCCACCAAAACTCACGGACCAGGCGTAGGAGGGCATTAATCAGAGAGGCAACAAAGAGACCAAAGATAACCCTGAAGGAGCTGCAAAGCTCCACAACGGAGATTGGAGTATCTATCCATAGGACCACTTTAAGCCGTACACTCCACAGAGCTGGGCTTTATGGAAGAGTGGCCAGAAAAAAGCCATTGCTTAAAGAAAAAATTAAGCAAACACGTTTGGTGTTTGCCAAAAGCCATGTGGGAGACTCCCCAAACATATGGAAGAAGGTACTCTGGTCAGATGAGACTAAAATTGAGCTTTTTGGCCATCAAGGAAAACGCTATGTCTGGCGCAAACCCAACACCTCTAATCACCCCGAGAACACCATCCCCACAGTGAAGCATGGTGGTGGCAGCATCATGCTGTGGGGATGTGTTTCACCGGCAGGGACTGGGAAACTGGTCAGAATTGAAGGAATGATGGATGGCGCTAAATACAGGGAAATTCTTGAGGGAAACCTGTTTCAGTCTTCCAGAGATTTGAGACTGGGACCGAGGTTCACCTTCCAGCAGGACAATGACCCTAAGCATACTGCTGAAGCAACACTCGAGTGGTTTAAGGGGAAACATTTAAATGTCTTGGAATGGCCTAGTCAAAGCCCAGACCTCAATCCAATTGAGAATCTGTGGTATGACTTAAAGATTGCTGTACACCAGCGGAACCCATCCAACTTGAAGGAGCTGGAGCAGTTTTGCCTTGAAGAATGGGCAAAAATCCAAGTGGCTAGATGTGCCAAGCTTATAGAAACATACCCCAAGAGACTTGCAGCTGTAATTGCTGCAAAAGGTGGCTCTACATGTTGTGTAAATCAAATTATACAAACCCCAAAAAAAATCAATTTTAATTCCAGGTTGTAAGGCAACAAAATAGGAAAAATGCCAAGGGTGGTGAATACTTTCACAAGCCACTGTATGTTATGTTTGGTATGGTTACATAAGACAAATGGTTACTTAAGGCAAAAACTTGAGTAGGGTGGATGGGGTGGGCGTATATCGCGAACATCTATCAACCCAAACAAAGGTTGCGAGTTTGAATCTCATCATTGACAATTTTAGCATTTTAGCTAATTAGCTTTTTCTTCCCGCTACTTTCAACTACTTAGCATGTTAGCTATCCCTTCCCCTTCCCCTAACCCTAACCTTAACCCTTTTAGCTAGCCCTTCCCCTAACCCTAACCTTAACCCTTTAACTTAACTCCTAAACTTAACCCTAACCCCTAACTCAAACCCCTAGCCTAGCTAACATTAGCCAGCTAGCTAACGTTAGCCACCTAGCTAGAATTCGTAACATATACGTTTTAGAAATTCGTAACATATTGTACTTTTTGCAAATTTGTTACAGATAATACGAATTGTAATTGTAACGATTCCGGCAGTCTGAGTCGGTTCCTGTATGTGTATTAGTTTTTCTGCTCGGGATCTCCAGTTTCCCGAGGGTTCTGGAACGCTCCCTGCCTGGTTGCCGGGCTACGTTGCTAGGCGGGAGCTCTCCTGATTTCCACACCTGCATTCCATCAGCAATCTGCACACCTGGCCCTGATCATCACCTTCATAAGCTCTGACCTGACATCCATTCCCTGCCGGATCGTTAGCCATGAACAGTATGTTTATCAGCGGATCAGTCCTAGAGCTTAGAGCATTAGTTTTGTTGTTTTGCACCTTGTTTGCTGGTTGTATGCTTACCTCCGTTTTGTTCTCCCTACAGTCACTCGTCCGGAACCTTCACCCAACCTCTGCCTGATGGTCGGCGGCTGCCGAGCCATCATTGGACCAACCACTGCACCCTCTACAACTCATCCACGCCGCCCGCTCTGTTCCCTGGATTATTCAACATCACCCGTGGATCAGTTAAATAAACACTCACCTTTGACACCACTTACCTTGTCCTGGTCTGCTTCTGGGTTCTGGCTTAGTAAACTGTGACAGAACGATCCGGCCAGTATGAACCCAGCGGACCTGGACTCTGTTCGCCATGCCATTTCCCATCAGGAGAAGATGTTGGGCCATCATAGCACGGAGCTACAGGAGATCGCGTTGGCAGTTCGGAACCTTTCTACCGGTCTGACGGAGGTCCAGAACCAGCGCAAGTTTCCGGTGGAGGATCCACTACCGGTTTCACCCATCTCGCCTGCCGCTTCTGGAGCTGTGTCCTTTCGTGAGCCCAAGGTTCCGACGCCGGATAAATATGAGGGGGAGCTGGGAAGATGCCGTTCTTTCCTTATGCAGTGTGGGTTAGTGTTCGATCTACAGCCCTACTCTTATGCCACAGACAAGGCTAGGATAGCCTTTGTGATTGAGTTCCTGCGTGGTCGAGCGCTGGAGTGGGCTTCAGCCGTTTGGGAACGACAGGACCCCTGCATGGCTTCATACCAGGGGTTCACGGCCGAGATGAGGAAGCTCTTCGACCATTCCGTCCGAGGGAGGGACGCAGCTAGGCGCCTGTTTTCGCTTCGCCAAGGAACTCGCAGCGTGGCCGACTTCGTGATCGAGTTCAAGACGTTGGCTGTGGAGAGTGGGTGGAATGAGGAGTCTCTGCAAGCGGCCTTTTACCAGGGTCTGTCGGAGCAGCTCAAGGATGAGTTGATCTCCTATCCGGAGCCTAGTGACCTGGACAGCTTGGTAGCCTTGTCTATTCGGGTGGATAATCGAGTCCGAGAGCGAAGGAGGGAGAAGCAATGGGTTCCGTCCAATCGATCAGCTTCTCAGGTTCCAGTCGGGTCGGTGATTGGACCAGAATACGTCGATCATCGTCCACCACACAGGATTAGTGGAGAGGTCCTGTCTCCCGATTCTGAACCAATGCAAGTAGGGCGGCACGGGTTAACCAAGGAGGAACGCCAACTCAGACGTAGGACTAACTGTTGCCTCTACTGTGGTGGTTCGGGACATTACCTCGCCACCTGTTCCCGGCGGTCGTCAAACTGCGCGGCTCGCTAAAGTTGGGAGGACTTTTAGCGAGCCAGTTTCGACCTCTCAATACCTCTGTCAGACCCCGTTTCCCGGCTACCCTTATGAACAGGAATCAGAGCTTAGCGATTAACGCTTTATCGATTCAGGTGCCGATGGAAGCTTTCTTGATGCCGAGTTGGTGGAACAGCTGGGGCTTTCCAAGGAGCAATTGCCGGAAGCCATTGAAGCGACCACTCTGAACGGCAGTAGTCTGGCACGTATCACGATGAGGACTGAACCGGTTAAGATGCTGTTGTCGGGGAATCATTCTGAGATGATTTCATTCTTCATTCTGCCGTCTTCCCATGTT
This sequence comes from Coregonus clupeaformis, assembly GCF_020615455.1. Classification (NCBI taxonomy): domain Eukaryota; kingdom Metazoa; phylum Chordata; class Actinopteri; order Salmoniformes; family Salmonidae; genus Coregonus; species Coregonus clupeaformis. The sequence continues at coordinate 3,969,023 of NC_059202.1, forward strand.
CCTCTGGTCCTTGGATACCCCTGGCTGAAGGAACACAATCCCACGTTCGATTGGGTGACGGGCAAGGTAACGAGTTGGAGCCTTGATTGTCATGCTAACTGTCTCAAGACTGCCTGTCCCCATTCGGTTCCCAGTCAGGTGATTGAGGCTAAACCCCCAGATTTGTCCCTGGTTCCCGAGACATATCACGATTTGGGGGAAGTGTTCAGTAAGCAGAAGGCTCTGTCACTCCCTCCCCACCGACCATATGATTGTGCCATCAACCTGTTCCCTGGAGCTGTCTACCCCAAGGGAAGGTTATACAGTATCTCCCGACCTGAACGTGAGGCTTTGGAGACCTACATCAAGGAGTCCCTAGCTGCTGGTCTCGTTCGTCCCTCGTCATCACCCCTGGGGGCAGGATTCTTCTTTGTGGGTAAGAAGGATGGCTCTCTTCGACCGTGTATTGATTATCGGGGGTTGAATGACATCACGGTCAAGAACAAGTATCCCCTGCCCTTGATGAGCTCTGCCTTCGACTCCTTACAGGGTGCTACGGTGTTCACCAAACTAGACCTACGCAATGCGTATCACATGGTCCCGGATCAGAGAGGGGGACGAGTAGTTGACGGGTTTCAATACACCGATGGGTCACTCGAGTATCAGGTGATGCCGTTTGGACTGACCAATGCTCCAGCGGTATTCCAGAGTATGGTGAACGACGTCCTGAGAGATATGATCGGTCTCTTTGTGTTTGTTTACCTGGATGACATTCTGATCTTCTCGAAGGAACCTTCCGACCACGTAACAGCATGTCCGGCAGGTTCTGCAGCGATTGTTGGAGAATCGCCTGTTCGTGAAGGCCGAGAAGTGCGAGTTTCACGCCCACACGACATCCTTTCTCGGGTACATCATCTCCAGGGGAGAGATTAGGATGGACCAGGAGAAGGTTAGAGCGGTTCTGGAATGGGCCCAGCCCGGTACGAGATTGCAGCTCCAGAGATTTTTGGGGTTTGCGTAATTTCTACCGCAGATTCATCCGGGATTACAGCCGTGTGGCCGCTCCGTTAACTGCCTTGACTTCCAGTATCAGGACCTTCAAGTGGAATCCGGAGGCGGATCGAGCGTTTCTGGATTTGAAGAGACGATTCACCAACGCACCGATTCTCTCTCAACCGGACACGGCCCGTCAGTTCGTCGTTGAAGTGGGCCGCGTCTGATGTGGGAGTTGGCGCCATCCTGTCGCAGCGATGCTCCACGGACAGTAAACTCCATCCCTGCGCCTACTACTCTCGTCGCCTTTCGCCTGCGGAGAGGAACTACGATGTGGGCAACCGGGAGCTTCTCGCGGTGAAACTTGCCTTGGAGGAGTGGCGCCACTGGTTGGAGGGGGCGGAGCAACCGTTTATTGTCTGGACTGACCACAAGAATCTTGCTTACGTGCAATCGGCTAGAGCGTCTCAACTCCGTCAGGCCAGGTGGGCGTTGTTTTTCGGACGATTCAATTTTTCCCTGACGTTCCGACCTGGATCTAAGAACGGCAAGGTGGACGCCTTGTCCCGGATGTTCTCCAAGACGGAAGAGAGTGGGTCCAAGACCGAGACAATTCTCCCCCGGAACTGCGTCGTGGGAGCAGTTATGTGGAAGATTGAGGAGGAGGTGATGGCGGCCCTTCGGACACAGCCCGGTCCCGGTAACGGTCCACCCGGTCGGTTGTTTGTGCCTGAGTCGGTTCGTCCTGCTGTCCTCAAATGGTCCCACGCCAGCAAGATGGCTTGTCACCCTGGCGTGGCTCGGACGATGGCGTTTCTTCGCAGACGTTTTTGGTGGCCTGCCATGGCCGAGGATACTCGGGGTTTTGTTGCTGCCTGTCCAGTGTGTGCGCAGAATAAGAGTACCAATCGGCCCAGCTCTGGACTACTTCACCCCCTTCCTATTCCCCGCGACCATGGTCGCATCTGGCCCTGGACTTTGTCACTGGGTTGCCCTCTTCTGAGGGGAACACGGTCGTTCTGACTATCGTGGACAGATTCAGCAAGTTCGCCCACTTTGTGCCAATTGCCAAGCTTCCCTCTGCCTCGGAGACGTCCGAGATCCTGGTTAGGGAGGTTTTCAGGGTCCACGGTTTGCCCAGTGATATCGTTTCCGACCGTGGCCCTCAGTTTACCTCTGCTGTCTGGAAGTCCTTCTGTTTGGCCATTGGAGCTACAGTCAGTCTCACATCTGGTTTTCACCCCCCAATCTAATGGTCAGGCGGAGAGAGCCAACCAGAAGATGGAATCCACGCTACGCTGCCTTGTCTCTTCCAACCCCACCTCCTGGGTCTCTCAGTTGCCTTGGGTTGAGTATGCCCACAATACTCTCCCTACATCTGCCACTGGGATGTCTCCCTTCCAGTGCCTGTATGGCTACCAACCTCCCTTGTTCCCTTCTCAGGAGAAGGAGCTCTCAGTGCCCTCTGTTCAGGCCCATATTCGTCGTTGCCACCGGACCTGGCATCGGGCCAGAAAGGCACTCCTTAGAGTTTCGGACCGGTATCAGCTCCAGGCGAATCGTCGCCGGATCCCCGCTCCCACCTATACCATCGGAGATAGGGTCTGGTTGGCCACACGGGATCTTCCTTTACGGACTGAGTCTAGGAAGTTGTTACCGAAGTTCATTGGTCCGTTTGTGGTGGAGAAGGTGATCAATCCGGTGGCAGTTCGACTCAAACTACCGAGGACGCTCAGAGTCCATCCCACCTTTCATGTCTCCTGCCTCAAGCCTGTTTTCCTCAGTCCTCTGTTGCCTCCTCCGCCTCCTCCTCCTCCTCCTCGGATGATCGGAGGTGGTCCTGCCTACACGGTGCGACGCATCATGGATTCCAGACGGCGGGGCCGGGGTTTCCAGTATCTCGTGGACTGGGAGGGGTATGGTCCTGAAGAGAGGAGTTGGATTCGCGGCGACAGATCCTAGATGCTGACCTCATTCGTGACTTCTACCGCCTCCATCCTGGCGCTCCGGGAGTCCGCCCGGTGGCGTTCGTCGGAGGGGGGGGTACTGTAACGATTCCGGCAGTCTGAGTCGGTTCCTGTATGTGTATTAGTTTTTCTGCTCGGGATCTCCAGTTTCCCGAGGGTTCTGGAAACGCTCCTGCCTGGTTGCCGGGCTACGTTGCTAGGCGGGAGCTCTCCTGATTTCCACACCTGCATTCCATCAGCAATCTGCACACCTGGCCCTGATCATCACCTTCATAAGCTCTGACCTGACATCCATTCCCTGCCGGATCGTTAGCCATGAACAGTATGTTTATCAGCCGGATCAGTCCTAGAGCTTAGAGCATTAGTTTTGTTGTTTTGCACCTTGTTTGCTGGTTGTATGCTTACCTCCGTTTTGTTCTCCCTACAGTCACTCGTCCGGAACCTTCACCCAACCTCTGCCTGATGGTCGGCGGCTGCCGAGCCATCATTGGACCAACCACTGCACCCTCTACAACTCATCCACGCCGCCCGCTCTGTTCCCTGGATTATTCAACATCACCCGTGGATCAGTTAAATAAACACTCACCTTTGACACCACTTACCTTGTCCTGGTCTGCTTCTGGGTTCTGGCTTAGTAAACCGTGACAGTAATTTATCGTACAAAATGGGTGATGAACATCCACAAATTAATATTTTATTTATTTTTATTTTTTTGTCATTTAGCAGACGCTCTTATCCAGAGCAACTTACATGAGCAATTATAGTTAAGTGCCTTGCTCAAGGGCACACCGACAGATTTTTCACCTAGTCGGTTCGGGGATTAGAACCAGCGACCTTTCGGTTACTGGCACAATGCTCTTAACCACTAAGCTACCTGCCGCCCCATACCATACGAAATGTAACATATCATACTAAATAGTATTTTTTTTTTAGGAACAGATTAATACGAAATGCTCTGAAACCAGGTTGCACCCAGCCCATCCCGAATCTCCCAATGGCCCCCCCCTGCAAAATAAGCCTACATTAAAAGGCGCTGCATTGGCCATGCAGCATTTACGGTGATACGGCCTCTACAGAAGCTGTTGTACAGTATAAATAATGCCACACCCAACCATCTTGAAGTCAGTCCAAAATCCTGTGCTCCTCCTATCTGCCCTCTACAGACTCTCCAGACTCCACTGCGTATATTAGGGATGAGTAGGATGAGTGGCAGGTGTGTGTAAATGCTGCCGCTGATATGTCACCGGCACCAATCTGCCATCCCTAGGGAGCGCTCTGGGAGTTCAGGCGCAGTATCACACGGAGGAGAAAACAATTTCTGCTGCCAATACCCCCGCGCAGATGAGCAATGTTTTAATATTTGCGGCTGCTTTATGGCGGAGGGTTATGACAGTGATGGAGAAAATGTCAGCTCTTTCTCCCACTCCTTAAATGCCATTCTTTGTCTCAGCCTGTTTCTTTTCATTGATCTCCGTCTTTGGTTGTGAAATCAATAAGGTCGGCCAAATAATTTTATTTTCGGGAGAATGTAATGTCTTCACTCACTGAAGCGTTGTTGCATTTCGACAATGTCTCAGAATTCTGAAAAGAAGAAGTAATCTTCCTGTATGCCTATTGCCTAATTCGTTTTCCAATATCTGTCATAATGTATAGTTCATTATGTGAAAGGAAATAGTTCTCCTTTCATTGGAACAACTTTATTTGTAATGATAGATGACTCAAATTAGATTCGATTTAATTTGATAAGATCATCCCTATAGCCTACAATATGGTGTGCTAGATGCCTACTGTTCTGTACTGTATGTAGAGTTATGTAGGTTTATGTCTCTATGCCATAGCGCCTACCCAATCAGCAGCAACACTAACAGGGCACCACTACACCCTTTCTCCAACCCCTATTCCACAGCTCCCTGGATGTGCATGTTAATGGTTACTGACCCAAATCTGCACACTCTTGGGTGGTGAAGGGTAATTCAGTCAGTTGTCACTCACTCTGAGATTACTATTTCCTACACTGGTGCACTGAGGGAAAGAACAGAAGAGGCTGAGAGGAATGTGGAGAACATGCTAATGCAGTTGTAGCATGATGTACTACAGTACCCATAATGCTCTGATAGTTGAAGTATTTCTGTATGCCGTCAAATCAGCCTCTAAAGACCATTGCGCAAGATGGCGCTGTCGAGCATGATGAAACATAATTGAGCAAGCAAACACTGTGTCAAGAGCGCAGAGGATGGGTCCCGCCACCAGAGGATGAGTGCAGCAAACGCACAGACCACTTGAGAGAACAGAATGTGGTCGAGGGAGCAAAGGATGGGTCCCACAAGAGCACAGGCAGCGGGGGCGCGCAAATTAAATTTGAATGGCAAGTGTGACTTTGAGCGAGCAGAACATAATTGCTGCACTCAAAATATTTATTTGAGAGCAGAGATTTTTGTTTTGTTTTGCAGAGATACTTACTGAATGTTAAGACTCAGAAGTTACTGCACTCTCACAAATACATTGCATCCCCACACACCTCTCACATAAAAATATCTTGCTCTCGCAACTGCAATCTTTTACTATCATTTTATTATAGGTGAAAACACAGCCACAAAGTCATAATTATTATGGCTAACCCTTTTAAAATGAATTTGTTGCTGCAAACTTCCCGCAAATTTGTGGCAAATTTGCTGGAAACTAAATAGTGTGCCACAAAATGTTGCCAGAAGTTTGCAAACGTTTGCCACTAGTGGTGAATCTGCGGCAAACCTTTAGCAACAATAATATTTATTGCTACTAGTGGCAAACAGTTTACCAGAAGCCGTTTCTGGTGAACACATGAGTTCCAAGACCAGTAACCATTGATGACCAATCAAGGGGATTAGAAACATCTGTTGGAAAATGGAAACCAAGCTATCTTGCTAGCTACAGTACCTACCAAATGTGTCTGTTGAGTGTCTAACTTCCTAATAAACTTGTACATTTTATTAGCTAAATGATACCAGTTTTGATACCAGTTTCAATTTGTCAGTGTCACTGACTGACTGGCTAGCGCTTAGCAAGCTAACGTTAGCTATCATATTTTAGCACAATTCAAGTGATACAGTGGGGTAAAAAAGTATTTAGTCAGCCACCAATTGTGCAAGTTCTCCCACTTAAAAAGATGAGAGAGGCCTGTAATTTTCATCATAGGTACACGTCTACTATGACAGACAAATTGAGATTTTTTTTCTCCAGAAAATCACATTGTAGGATTTTTTATGAATTTATTTGCAAATTATGGTGGAAAATAAGTATTTGGTCAGCTACAAACAAGCAAGATTTCTGGCTCTCACATACCTGTAACTTCTTCTTTAAGAGGCTCCTCTGTCCTCCACTCAATACCTGTATTAATGGCACCTGTTTGAACTTGTTATCAGTATAAAAGACACCTGTCCACAACCTCAAACAGTCACACTCCAAACTCCACTATGGCCAAGACCAAAGAGCTGTCAAAGGACACCAGAAACAAAATTGTAGACCTGCACCAGGCTGGGAAGACTGAATCTGCAATAGGTAAGCAGCTTGGTTTGAAGAAATCAACTGTGGGAGCAATTATTAGGAAATGGAAGACATACAAGACCACTGATAATCTCCCTCGATCTGGGGCTCCACGCAAGATCTCACCCCGTGGGGTCAAAATGATCACAAGAACGGTGAGCAAAAATCCCAGAACCACACGGGGGGACCTAGTGAATGACCTGCAGAGAGCTGGGACCATAGTAACAAAGCCTACCATCAGTAACACACTACGCCACCAGGGACTCAAATCCTGCAGTGCCAGACGTGTCCCCCTGCTTAAGCCAGTACATGTCCAGGCCCGTCTGAAGTTTGCTAGAGTGCATTTGGGAGAATGTCATATGGTCAGATGAAACCAAAATAGAACTTTTTGGTAAAAACACAACTCGTCGTGTTTGGAGGACAAAGAATGCTGAGTTGCATCCAAAGAACACCATACCTACTGTGAAGCATGGGGGTGGAAACATCATGCTTTGGGGCTGTTTTTCTGCAAAGGGACCAGGACGACTGATCCGTGTAAAGGAAAGAATGAATGGGGCCATGTATCGTGAGATTTTGAGTGAAAACCTCCTTCCATCAGCAAGGGCATTGAAGATGAAACGTGGCTGGGTCTTTCAGCATGACAATGATCCCAAACACACCGCCCGGGCAACGAAGGAGTGGCTTCGTAAGAAGCATTTCAAGGTCCTGGAGTGGCCTAGCCAGTCTCCAGATCTCAACCCCATAGAAAATCTTTGGAGGGAGTTGAAAGTCCATGTTGCCCAGCGACAGCCCCAAAACATCACTGCTCTAGAGGAGATCTGCATGGAGGAATGGGCCAAAATACCAGCAACAGTGTGTGAAAACCTTGTGAAGACTTACAGAAAACGTTTGACCTGTGTCATTGCCAACAAAGGGTATATAACAAAGTATTGAGAAACTTTTGTTATTGACCAAATACTTATTTTCCACCATAATTTGCAAATAAATTCATAAAAAATCCTACAATGTGATTTTCTGGATTTTTTTTTCCTCATTTTGTCTGTCATAGTTGACGTGTACCTATGATGAAAATTACAGGCCTCTCTCATCTTTTTAAGTGGGAGAACTTGCACAATTGGTGGCTGACTAAATACTTTTTTTCCCCACTGTAGGTAGCTAGCCAACTAATGATTTTCCTAAACACTCATGTTTTTAGGTGAATATGTTGCTGTCTTTTAATACCAATATGCATGTCAATATGCTAGTGTCATGGTTCAGTAGCATGTTAGCTAGCACAACAACTAAGGTAGCTAGCTAGCTAGCTAGCAACAGTATGAGTTGATTTGACATCAAAGCAAAACTTCACTTTTGCAGATGGATACCCGTCCTCTAGCTGTGGTGTTGGAAGAGGCTGTATTGGGAGGAGGATGCATCAACACCCTGGAAATATGTTTGTGGTGCACTCACTCATAACACTTTTTTTGAGTGATAAATGAGTGTATGGCCTTCAAGACTGATTAAGTAAGTAAATGCATGTATTATTCTCAGATTCAGGCCTTCAATCAAACTGAGGACAGAGAAATATGTGTGCACCAGACAGGTCAAGGCTTCTTGCATGCATGGCTTTGAGATGTAAGTTACACTCTAAAAAATGTTGGGTTGTTTGGATAACCCAATTGCTGGGTTGCAGGCATTGGGTCAATAGTTGGGTTGTTTTCTGTAAATACAGCAATGTTGGGTTGTTGGTGCTGGGTTATTAAGGTTGGGCTATGGCTATCTGACCCAGCCAGTGGGTTAATTCTCCGGCCACCAGCGTGTGAAGTCCACCAGAATACTTGCAAGTATTCTAGTTCTAGTGTGACTGACGAGTGGAAAACGGCTAACGTTATTTCGACAGACTAAGGGGTTTTTGGCTGCCTGAAAACCGTGAAAACGGTAAGTAACAAATGTTACAAATTATGAATTTGATGGTAATTCAGGTTAAATAGGTTGTCCTATCATAATTAGGTAGCTAGCTAACATTAGCTTGAGCGTTAGCTAGCTAATAACTGTTAGCTAGCCATTTTCTGTGCTAATACATCTGGCTGTGGTAACGTTAGCTAGCTAGCTAGCCTGCTAACATTAGCCTCGCGACCATGCTCGCGATGCTAGTTTACTGAAGAGTTGTCGCGGAATATAACTAAATGTTGCTCAACCGGGGGATGAATACTTTTGCAAGGCACTGTAAGCAGCGAGTGAGTTTTAAGTTTGGGGAAGATAGTTTTCACCATAAAAATAAACCTTTATAATAAAAGCATTACATGCATAATTGCATTTGCAGTCACTTGATAATGGTGTTTTCCGCTAATGAAACATTTGCGCTTATAGCCTACTACCATGTGCACATTGCTGTGCCGCTTATAATGTGAAGAAATATCTCAATAGTTTATCAACATTTTAAGCTAAACGTTCTGATCTGTTGCGTCAGCCACATTGCATAAAACATATTTTTTGATGCTAATGGTTGTATTAATTTGGGATCTATCGCATCCCACAACTGTTTATTTATTTAACCTTAATTTAACCAGGTAAGCCAGTTGAGAACAAGTTCTCATTTACAACTGCGACCTGGCCAAGATAAAGCAAAGCAGTGCGATAAAAACAACAACAACACAGAGTTACATATGGAATAAACAAAACGTATAGTCAATAACACAATAGAAAATCTATATACAGTGTGTGCAAATGTAGTAAGTTATGGAGGTAAGGCAATAAATAGGCCATAGTGCAAAATAATTACAATTTAGTATTAACACTGGAGTGATAGATGTGCAGAAGATGATGTGCAAATAGAGATACTGGGGTGCAAATGAGCAAAATAAATAACAATATGGGGATGAGGTAGTTGGGTGGGCTAATTACAGATGGGCTGTGTACAGGTGCAGTGATCGGTAAGCTGCTCTGACAACTGATGCTTAAAGTTAGTGAGGGAGATAAGTGTCTCCAGCTTCAGAGATTTTTGCAGTTCGTTCCAGTCATTTGCAGCAGAGAACTGGAAGGAATGGCGGCCAAAGGAGGTGTTGGCTTTGGGGATGACCAGTGAGATATACCTGCTGGAACGCATACTACGGGTGGGCATTGCTATGGTGACCAATGATCTAAGATAAGGCGGGGATTTGCCTAGAAGTGATACTGTCCCAGACTATGTTTGGAATATACATTTTTAGAATAGAATAGGTCGACTTTTGTACTGTGGGGGATAGTAGATTGACATAGGCTAGTGCTTTTGCTGTTCGTTAGGCCTACTCATCTTGTTGGCTGACGAAAAGTAAATGTGGACAGTTCATCCAATATCTTCAATATGCATCTCGGAATTGGATAAGGAAGCGCGCAGTTGCGTCCCGGATGTGTCTGTCTTCACTTGTAGCCTGTGAGAAAGACCCGATCACGTGACGGAGAGCCATGTGAGTGAGAGGCGCTTCGGATTACGCATCACACTCAGGGAGAAGGGCACAACGCAGCACTCCAGGCCGCAAAAGGCATGGATTTTTTTAGGGTGCATTACGGCCACAAAGGGGATGCCGCCGTGAAATTCGAGGCATTATCAAGTGCTTGTCAAATTGTGAATGAGAGACTTTTGGAGTGTGTACAGCCTGCGCAAAAAAAACAAAGCAGAGCTCATGCCTTTCAAGCGACTGTTTTCAGATCATCATTAGAGTCTCATCATGCAGCCTTACAATGTATTAAAAATCAAAACATATAGCCCAACGTTTGTAGAACAACTGAAATTACATTAATAACTCTAAATTAAGCATATAGGAGTACCTATTTCTTTGTTAACCGCTCAACACAGAATAGCTGCATGTGCGCACTCCCTCAAATCGTTTGGAGAAAATATTTATTTTATTCAGATTTGTTCAATTGTATTCTTCATACTATAAAATAATGCCACAGAATTATAAGCAAATATTGTCTACTAAATGAACTAGTGTAGCCCACAGCCATTTGGCATAGCCACATCAGGACCTGACATAAGGACAACTCAGAGTATGCTATTCTCTTCTTCTGAAATATACTACATTTTCTTCATATCATGCTTCTTTAGACCTGTCTAAAATAAATAATTACATTTACATTTTAGTCATTTAGCAGACGCTCTTATCCAGAGCGACTTACAGTTAGTGAGTGCATACATTTTCATACTGGCCCCCCGTGGGAATCGAACGCACAACACTGGCGTTGCAAGCGCCATGCTCTACCAACTGAGCTACACGGGACCATGTATTTGGATTTATTGTGAAGGTGTAGGCTATATTACATGGATTTATTAGACTTGGCTTGTAGGCTATGTGTGGAAGCCAGGAGATGCTAAATGTGTTTATGTTAATTAACGGTCAGTTACCGTGAGACCGACAGTTATTTGCTTGACAATCACCGGCTGACCAGGGGTATCAAACTCCAATGTCTATGAACCTGTTGTGTTGGCGTAGTTACCGGACCAGTGGGATAATGGCGCCGGAGGAGATGGCTGCCGTTTTACGGCCCCCTAACCAATTGTGCATTATGTGTGTTTTTTAGCGTTATTTGTAATTTATTCTGTACATAATGTTTCTGCCACCGTCTCTTATGACCAAAAAGAGCTTCTGGATATCAGGACAGTGATTACTCACCTCGTATTGGACAACGTTTTTTTTTTCTTCAACGAGTCGGACGCAAACAATTTTCTACAGACACCCGACCAGGCCCAAATCCCCGTCATTCGCATGAGAAAGAGACTGAGATATTGTGGATGTAGGTCGGGGTGCCTTGTAAGGATTTGACGGCGAGCGAGTACTCTACCTCTACCATCAGTCCTATTAGCCAACGTACAATCATTTCAAAACAAAATAGACAACCTATGATCACGGATATCCTACCAACGGGACATTCAAAACTGTAATATGTTATGTTTCACAGAGTCGTGGCTGAACGACGACATGGATAACATACGGCTGGCAGATATACGCTATATCGGCAGGATAGAACGGCTGACTCCGCTAAGACAAGGGGTGGTAGTCTGTGTATATTTGTAAACAACAGCTGGTGCACGAAATCTAATACTAAGGAAGTCTCGAGGTTTTGCTCGCCTGAGGTAGAGTATCTCATGATAAGCTGTAGCCGATGTGAGTAAGACTTTTAAACAGGTCAACATTCACAAGGCCGCAGGGCCAGCATGCAATTGTCTTCACTGACATTTTCAACATGTCCCGGACTGAGTCTGTAATGCCAACATGTTTCAAGCAGACCACCATAGTCCCTGTGCCCAAGAACACTAAGATAACCTGCCTAAATGACTACCGACCCGTAGCACTCACGGCTGTAGCCAGGAAGTGATTTGAAAGGCTGATCATGGCTCACATCAACACCATTATCCCAGAAACCCTAGACCCACTTCAATTTGCATACCACCCCAACAGATCCACAGATGATGCAATCTCTATTGCACTCCAGACTGCCCTTTCCCACCTGGACAAGAGGAACACCTACGCGAGAATGCTATTCATTGACTACAGCTGAGCGTTCAACACCATAGTGCCCTCAAAGCTCATCACTAAGCTAAGGACCCTGGGACTAAACAACTCCCTCTGCAACTGGATCCTGGACTTCCTGATGGGCCGCCCCCAGGTGGTAAGGGTAGGTAACAACACATCTGCCACGCTGATCCTCAACATGGGGGCCCCTCAGGGGTGCGTGCTCAGTCCCCTACCGTACTTCCTGTTCACCCATGACTGCATGGCCAGGCACGACTCCAACACCATCATTAAGTTTGCCGACGACACAACAGTGGTAGGCCTGATCACCGAGAACGATGAGACAGCCTTTAGGGAGGAGGTCAGCGACCTGGCCGTGTGGTGCCAGGATAACAACCTCTCCCTCAACGTGATCAAGACAAAGGAGATTATTGTGGACTACAGAACAAAAAAGAGGACTGAGCACGCCCCCATTCTCATCGATGGGGCTGTAGTGGAACAGGTTGATAGCTTCAAGTTCCTTGGTGTCCACATCACCAACAAACTATCATGGTCCAAACACACAAAGACAGTCGTGAAGAGGGCACGACAAAGCCTATTCCCCCTCAAGAGACTGAAAAGATTTGGCATGGGTCCTCAGATCCTCTAAAAGTTCTACAGCTGCACCATCGAGAGCATCCTGACTGGTTGCATCACTGCCTGGTATGGCAACTGCTCGGCCTCCGACCGCAAGGAACTACAGAGGGTGGTGCATACGGCCCACTACATCACTGGGGCCAAGCTTCCTGCCATCCAGGCAGGAAGGCCCTAAAAATGGTCAAATACTCCAGCCACCCTAGTCATGGACTGTTCTCTCTGCTACCGCACGGCAGGTGGTACCGGAGCGCCAAGTCTAGGTCCAAAAGGCTTCTTAACAGCTTCTACCCCCAAGCCATAAGACTCCTGAACAGCTAATCATGGCTACCCGGACTATTTGCATTGTCCCCCCACCCCCTCTTTTACTCTGCTGCTACTCTGTTTATTATCTATGTACAGTGAGGAAAAAAGTATTTGATCCCCTGCTGATTTTGTACGTTTGCCCACTGACAAAGACATGATCAGTTTATAATTTTAATGGTAGGTTTATTTGAACAGTGAGAGACAGAATAACAACAAAAAAATCCAGGAAAACGCATGTCAAAAAAAGTGTGTGCAAACAAAACACAAATTGGAATTTTACTGCTGCTCTTTAATTATTTTTATTTTTTACTTAACACTTATTTTTCTTAAAACTGCGCTGTTGGTTAAGGGCTTGTAAGTAAGCGCATGTGGCAAATACAATTTGATTTGATTTGGTGACAGTGATGCGTCCCAGTGTGATCTCAACAAACAGCCGCTGTGCCAACACCATGCCTGATGACAACAACATGCCGATCACGGTAAACACACACCTAGTGTCTCTCTCTGTGTATGTTTGTTGAGAGTGACTAATGGGTATGTATATGCAAGTGTGTGTGTGTGTGTGTGTATGTGTGTGTAGTGTAGGATATATGTTTTGTGTATATGAGTCTACTCAGAGTCTGTATACACCCTGTATGTTTGTGTTTTGTTTGCACACACTTTTTTTGCGTGTAATTTAGTGCAGTGTTTTGTGACATCCCTCTCTCGCTCTGGTCTCCTCAGATATTTGGTGCTCCCCAGACCAGTGTTTCGAGGCAAGGATGGACTACACTGTTCGTCATCGACTCAGTTAGTTCCCACACACACACACTGTTAAACACCTAGACACACCTGAGACTTTTGCGTAAAGCATAAAAAGCTACAAGGATTATATGTTGGGATTCAGCCCTTTGACTCCATACTAAATCTAATTCCATCTGCTGTATCTTTCTGTCCTCTCTATGGGTCATGCTGATGACCCACTGGAAGAACCTGGAGATCTTCACTGGTTCTGAGGGAGGAGACGTAGCCACCAACAGTGCCTGGGACATGTTCCAGAGTTACTGCTGTCTGGAGAACAGCTAGAGCGTGGTCAAGACCCCCTCCACAGACATCTTCCGCAAATTCGTCTTTAGCGTGTCAGCTCTGCTGCACCAGGGAGCTAAAGGTATGGCACTGCACTCCCAAAAGTAATGTATGACTACTTAAACATCCTTAAAAATACTTGTATGATCATTTACAGTATGTGTTTCTTAACTAAAGGTCTAAGAAGGTTTCTAAGTTTCTTATGGCTCAATACTGACAAATGGCGTGGATTGTACACCTCTGCTCAGTCCCTCATAGTGACGTCTGCCATTCCATTTTGAGGCAAACATGCAACAGCTCTGTGCCATTTTATCTTTCCTTATTTCCGTGCCTCCTTTCTAAAAAAAACATCGGAGGAGAGGACCCAAGGTTCCTCCCCTCAGACCTCCTATCAGTAGCACTGCGTGGGTAAAATCACTGGGGAAGTCAGAAAAAAAAGCCATATTGCAACCTATGTGTTGTGATAATTGTGTTGTTTGCTCTGTAACCTGTTAGTTCATATGCCTTGTGACCGTGATATATAGGCCTAAAGGCCGAGACAATAAGAAGACACAGTGGCAGAATACATTCAACCATTCAACTTTGTTTCATCACAAAACCGGAGAACAACCTCGGTGAAGTCAACAAAGCATATTGCATGTAACAAACAGTTACATGACCTACAGCGTGGTCAAGCAAGTTAATGTTTCCAACATTTTTTGGACCACTTAACAACTATTGATTTAGAACCACAGAGTTACCGCAAGTCGCAAAGAAAACAGGAGCTGCCTCCCCTATTCCAGCACAAATCATCATCAAATCACCTATGCTTAGTCTAATACAGTGACAACTGAAAGATACCAAAAACGATTTAGTCCAATCAACGTAAGCTAAATATGATGTGACTGTCCATGTTTCTGATTTCTGTGTGTGTGTGTACGTGCACGTTCGTGCAAGTAGAAAAAACGTGTTGACTCAACCTACTTGTAGAGAAACGTCAATGCCATCCTCCTCTCTTTCATGTTGACGAAACGGTCATACAGTACACACTTTAATTTTTTGTTGTCTTAGGCTACCTGGCTAAAGTGCTTGCTCACTAACCTAACTTCCTTTCATGGGCAACATTAGCTAGTTAACATTAGCCTACATATTGAATTTCCATCTTCTCAGGCCAGGGGCACAATGTATGAATTAATTGTTGGATCAGAATTGCCATTATAATCATTGGCCAGTACGGAGAATTAAGTAAAACCAGAAGTCCAAATCCCTATCTCCATCCATGGCTAATTTAGGAATGGGCGAATTTTAGCTAGCTAGCTAGCCACTGGAGGACAACAACATAACGAGATGCAACAATTCAAATTGTTTCCGTCAATGACGTATGCTCTCGATGCGATTTGATAGGAATGACGTCAAATCCAAACTGGCTTCCCTTGACACTTTTTTTTTGGTGCTCCAGGACCATTCGCAGTTGAGCTCACTCAGTTTAGCTCAATGCTGATTGGCTATTATTTTACACTTTTTTTATCAAGGGAGGCCAAACGCTCGCTGGCTTCCCTTACATTCAAAGCTGCGGGCGGCAACAATGTCATACTCTTTTGGACCAGACAGCATCAGATAGATGGCCTACAGAGACAGAGAGGTGCTGTTTCGCTTGCTCGGATGCTTTCTCCAGTGAGATACATTCAGCCTCTTGCGAATTGAAGGAAAATTATGAAACAAAGAGAGACGAAAGATAAATTATTTAATGTATTTTTTATTATTTTTTTTGTACATTTTTTGGGGAAGCCTGGCTTCCCTTGGCATCCATGAATACACGCTACTGAGTGTAAGTGACCAATGTAAGATTTCTAGACACGCACCCGCCTCTAAGCCCACCCCCCACCCCCCACCAACCTGAAATCCAATCGAGAAAAAATAGAAATTGAAACCCAAAGGTGCCAAGACTTGAGAGAGAGCAACTTGAGAAACTGAGACTGAAAACTTGGCAAAGACATGTGACTATTGTTGGTGGACAATTTGATGCTTTCAAAAATATATATTTTTTGATCTGTGGCAGTGATGTTCTGCTCGCCCAAAGTCACACTTGCAAGCGCTCACATCCTCTGCTCTCTTGACCAAATTTTGCCGCTCTCGACTGGTCTGTGCGTTCGCGGCTCTCATCCTCTGCTTGCGGGACCCATCCTCTGCGCTCTCGACTCATTGTTTGCTTTCTCAATGATGTTTCATCTTGCTCGACAGTGCCATATCGTGAACAATGGACTTTAGAGGCTGATTTGACGCCATATTTCTGATTGTTCCCCTAAATTCCCAAAAGCAGATACTACTTTTGCCAGACCGAAGATCTTATTGGAGGGTGATGTTTTAGACACAAGACAAAGTAGATACTGTTTGACAGTGATTGTCTGATAGCCTGAGTCCCATAACTGGTTTTTGATCTCTTGCCAACTCTCTTGTCATGTGATTTTTCAAAACAGCACAACACATTTGGACTCAGGCTGAAGGTTTGAGATTAAAACTTGGTACAACAATAGGCCCATTAAGCTGGAACTTTGATCCAGGGGTCATCCGGGGGACTGACGGGAGAGTGATGATGCTATATAACGCATAATTTTCCTTACATGGAGACAGGGCGAACAATTAAAGGTTTGTTCTCACTAGGGATGTATTCCAGTCTCCGGGGTTGGGGGGTGGGCCGTGAAACTGATCGACCACTCAGGGACGTAGTGGACAAACCATACTGTATACATAGATACAGACACACATATGCACATGCACACATGCTCCATACACATAAGCATGCACACGCACACAAACACACACACACACACACAGGCACAGATAGGCACACACAGGCACAGATAGGCATGCAGATACAGAGACAGAGAGAGATCTTGTAACTCTTGAACAATATAACATACACTCTTAGAAAAAAGGGTTCTTCAAAGGGTTCTCCTATGGGGACAGCCAAGGAACCCTTTTAGGTTCTAGATAGCACATTTTTAAGAGTGTGTAGTAGTAATTCTTATAGATATGCAAAGATGTAATCTGCACAAGGTTATGACTTCTTTTGCTAATGTTTAAAGAAAACATGTAACTTATCCCCCTCCCCTCACTCCCTCCACTCCTACACTGTCTGCAGATGTTTAACAACTGGAAGCACCTCATTTTCCTGTCACACACATACACTCCTAGCGAGGCGAGGCCCTTAGAATACGAACTGTGTCATCAGTGAGGTGCTACAGCTTGTCAAAGTATAGGAGTGTCAGAGGGCCTTGACGGGACAACACGTTCCCTCAGATAGAAATGACCCAATAATGTCAGAGGCTGTGAACCAGAGGCTTCCGCTCCGTCCATCCATCAGCATGGTGTCTGCACAATACAGTCAGTGTCTCTGCTGAAGCATGTCTGAGTGTCCAGGTACTGTACACAATATCCTCAGCAGCCTGTGTTACACATCACAATGTCATTTAGAGATTGACCTTTTGTTGTGAAAAATTATGCACTATTGAATTATCATTGAAAAGCAATTGATTGATCTGTGCAGTGAGACACACATCTAGAGATAACAATGTTATGTACACACACATACACACAGACACACATACATACACCAACAATTTTTTGTTAGGGCAAATCAAGGCGACATTTGTAAGTGGAAATTACAAACTTTAGAAGCCTTTTTAAAACTAAAATATACTACAGCAAAACAGAGTGATCTAATTAACACACACATAGAGACCCCACCCCCAGCCTTTTCTAGCTGAACCACAGTATCTACACCACAACTGACCTGAGACTGACCCAGCCTATAGGAGTGAGACTGGGGCTGAGGGACTCCAAGGAAACAATGAAAACACAATAAATAATACATAACGTATGAACCGGGGCTTTATGTGATGCTTGGCCAGTGATTAAGCAGATATTTCAGAATGAAAAAGACTACAAGGATCCATGATAATGGGATGAGACCAGAGACATGATAATGGGATGAGACCAGAGACATGATAATGGGATGAGACCAGAGACATGATAATGGGATGAGACCAGAGACATGATAATGGGATGAGACCAGAGACATGATAATGGGGTTCATGATGATGATGATGATGATCAAATCAGTCGAAAGCAGAGGGCATGTTTTGAAATCTATCTTCATGTAGCGTTTCATCCCCTGGCTTCAAATAATGAATTTATTTATAGAGGATTTATTTTATGATTAATGGGTTATTTTATGTAAACATTTCTTTTTACCAGGAAGTCCCATTGAGATGAAGATAATAGGTGCAAACGTTGGAGTGACCTCTATAAACCTCAATAGAGAAAGCAAAGATGATTTAGAGTTGGTGCAATGTCAAAGGAACAAACCCTCTTGCAGACACAGTTTACTTATATATAGACGAGGAATAAATCAGATCAAAAGTTAAAAAAGATAAGCGCAAGGACATCGGAAGAGACAAGGGAGCTATGATATATTAAATATCAAATGTTATCATTTTAATTACATCAAAAGTACTCAAGATTAATGGCGTATCAATCTGTAATGAAAGTTGTTTATCTGAGATTGAATGATATCCATGACCTGATAGAAAAATACATTAAATTATATTTTCATTAGAGTTTAACTAATGATGAGCCTGACCTCTAAGGAGAAGTACAATGTTAATAATCCAAAACAGACAGTAATCATACTCATTACAGGAAGTACTAAGTGGTCTGTGTATCTGTTTTGGTCTGAATCATCATTACTCAAAAGTGCACTATATTATCTTTAGGAGGCAACAATAACAATGTTAAGATCATCCCTCAAAAAAATGTATTCAACATGTTTGTCTTTTCACCCCTGATCATTTTCTTTCTTTCTGGTCCTTTGTTTGAATAGTTCCATTCTCTCACTCTCAAAGAGTATCTATTATATAAGGGAATATACCTTCACGTTCTCTTGTGCAAAAGCTAGACGAGAAAGATAGCAATAAGTACATGGATTGAGGAAATAGAGCATACAATATCCACATCTTGAATGCAAAAAAAGTAACATTTTGTGTCACCACTCTCTGTCTCCCTCAACACTTATGGGTGGGCTGTCGAGAAGGGTTCACTTTAACGTTTTTCCCATCAACCCATGGCGCAAGAGACGGCACCAACACCTTCAGAGTCAGACATATGACATCTAGTGAAGCTATACAGAGAGACAGGAAAACAAAGACTGTGTATTTCTGTAGTGCCAGAGACTGAAATACATCCATGTGCCAGGTTAGATTCAACCTGATTTGTTAGCGTTTGAACATCCTTTATGAAACCCCAACACTCTTGGCACTTTCAATCTCATTCACGTGAGGGGGGAGATAACGGTGAATGTCACCCTCCTCTGATCTTTCAATCATCCACTTCCAATCTATCCCTGTCCCAGGGTTTTTGAGACAGCTTGGTGATGATGCCAGTAAAATGGGATCAATAGAATAGGGAAAAACCGACCAGACAATCTTTTACCCCCTTGAACTTATGTACTCATGATTGATTTGTCCCCTGTCTCAAGAGAGGAGGCATTACAGCAAAGGAAACATGTGGCATGGTGTGTGTGCGTGCGTACTTGCGTGCGTGCATACATGGATGCATGTGTGTGTGTGTGTGCGTGCATGCTTGCATAGATGTGTTTGTTTGTGTGTGTGTGTGTGTGTGTGTGTGTGTGTGTGTATGACGTACTTGCACACTAAGCCCAGTGATTGATGATCTGAAGCACACACATCATCAGTGAGGCATTTGCGAGGTGTGTGAGTCAGGAGCTATCATCCCCCTTAGCCTCCCCCAGCAGAGCCTACTGCAGCTGATTTATAGTAAATCATTAAAATCTGCTTATTATTGCAGCAGCTCATCACCCACCCCCTCCCTCAGTCCACATAACCAGCCCCTCCCCCAAAGCTGCCATTGCAGAGAGAGAGAAAGGTTGAGAGAGAGAGGACAGACAGACCAATTCCTCAGAACCAGACAGGGCTTGACCAGTCCACACCCACTCTACCCTAGCCTGACACACAGAAGCAATGCAAACAAAAATGAGTCCCTAGGACGTTCCCTGAACGTCCTGAAGCGATCATCTAAAGTGGTCAGGACGTTGTGTCAGGGTTTTTGTCTTGGTCTCAGTGTGTTCCGAGGACGTTCCCGAGGACATTTTTAGGATCATCTTAGGACATCGTGTCATACGTTTTAAAATAATAAGAGACACACAAACAACCACGTGGTGTATATTTGTCAAGGACGTGGCTGTCTCTTCAAATGAAGTTACAAAACCATCCGCTAGAGGAGCCTTTCCACTTCTAAAGGTTGGGTCTGACATGATTTCATCAAAAAATGCTCACCCGTCTGTCCCTCAATATATAAAGATTCACAATAAAAGGGTTTGTGGGTCAAGCCTTAACACATTTCTAGTGTAAGACATGTCTGGTGAATATCCTAGCATCTGTACTGTCAGTTAGCAGTGTATTGTCTGGTAAAATAGATTTCAATTAGAGGTCATAACTCGAAGCAGTATCATATCCCCTTGAAGTGCTTATAATGGAGTTTGCAGTGGTGCAGACATTTATAACGCAAGACAGGTCTTATCTGCAAATAGCAGAGAGGAGGCTTCAAACCCAAATTAACTTCAGGGGTAATCAGACACGATTGGCTGAGCATTTGACTGATACGCCAAGTACGAATTGAACCTAACCGATTCAATGATTGTCATCGCCATATACTTTCAAAGCATTTTCCGCAAAAGGTGGGTAAACGCTTGCACAAAATAAAAAAGTTGCGTAAACAGTATTTATGTGCATTTACCCTCCACTATACCACTGGCCATCGCTGTGTATGACTATATGCATGCATTTATTTATGCAGATTAGGTTAATCTCCCCATTATGTACATGGGTTTTGGAATCCAAGCAAGCAAAGTTTCTCAGGGCCCTCTCTCTCTCTCTCTCTCTCTCTCCTACCTCCATCCCCTCTCTTCCCTCTCTCCAGCCTGTCTCTAAATTCCCCTGGATGTGTAGAGCACAGGTGCAGGACTCCGGGGCTCCAGACTGCACGCCTGCAGCTACTGTAACAGGAGAGGAACGTAAACACAGAGAAATACCCAGCCTCACACTGGCATAATCCTCATGTTTTATTTGTAATTTGTTTTATTTTTATATCTTGAGCTTATGTTCTTTGGCAAGCACTCAATCCCAGCCTCGGGACATGTGGGGCCAAAATGTGTGCCTAGTTGCAGTTAACGGGCATTTGTTTCTTTGCAACTGTGACTAAACTCGCATGTCTCAGTTATGTGGGAGGGAGCGTGTCTCGTTTGTGACTGACAGGCCTTGACTGGATTCTGTACTTTAAGTCTCACACT
Source organism: Coregonus clupeaformis (assembly GCF_020615455.1). Lineage (NCBI taxonomy): Eukaryota > Metazoa > Chordata > Actinopteri > Salmoniformes > Salmonidae > Coregonus > Coregonus clupeaformis. Next base: position 3,990,301 of record NC_059202.1, read on the forward strand.
GTCTTGTCAATCATGTGGTATGTCAAAAGCATTCTGCACTCAGCCCCCCGCCCCGCCTGGCCTGCATGTCATTCAGTCAAACGTGTAAAAGATGGAGAGTCATGTTCATATGGCGAACCATTATGTCCCTGAATTGTTCTCATATATAAACCGTGTTTACCTCTACAAGATGTCCCTACTCTTGAGATCTGACATGGAGAATGTGAGCATACTCTACAGTGGGCATGGTTTCATCACACACTACTTTACCTGCCAACTATTTCGGTATTCAGCAGATGTCACTGCAAGTACAATGAGGGTGTGTTTTTTTATCTACAATTATTTGGAATTCAATCCAAGACTTGCGACATCTGGGGTAGTAAACTGTCATGGGGGCACTATGATGCCAACAGTCTTAAATAGTGTTTTCACAACTGTGCAAGCTAATTAGCATTAATTTTTCATGGGCGGTGTACAGTGTGAGAAACACAGTATCTGCGTTCCAAATGGCACCCTATTCCCTATTCCCATAGGGCTCTGGTCAAAAGTAGTGCACTAATTATGGATAGGATTCCATTTGGGATGCAACCTGTGATTAGTGTTCCATTAGTTCTCATTACCTCTCCTGTCACACTGTTTCCTTTACTTTCTACAGGCTGATTAGCTCAACATGACCTGTCTCTTAGAACTAAGAGTTACAATCCTGTATGTGGTGGCCAACTGGAAAGAGATCATAATGTGAATGAAAGGTTGAGTGTATTACACTTGAAAACACAATTATGCAAGCTCTAACCCATATTTTATATCAAACTTCAACTTTAACCTTAGTGAAGTTCTGTGGAGGCTAATTTGTAAAGAGATGTTCAGAATCTGAATACTACAGTAAGTGAATGAAAGGTGGAATGAGTAGGTTTACATTACTGTAAGTTGTATTAGACTTAAAAACACAGTTATGAGAGCGGTATCCAATTAAGTTGCATCAACTTTAACTTGGCAAACTTTGGATGTACTAAAGGTTCCTTCACATCTTTACTTGTGATGTGTGCACATCAGTGCTGAACATGTTGTGACTATGTTCCCCATCAGATGTAGTCAAAGGTTCATTGTTTGGGAGTAAGACATGACATTTCCTGCAGGCTCTGATGGAGACAAGGCTATTTCTGGATGTTATGCAAATGAAAATGTATTGACAAGGTAAGCATCATACATACAGTTTGTAAACAAAATGTCCGTTGTCTCCTCTGCTTCTGTAGAACGGAGTAGTGAACCCTTCTCAGTATGACAGTGGCTTTGGTGCAAGATGACAACTGAAACATGAATCACGATTAGGAGTAATTAAAAAACTTGGGGCTTTAATTAATGGGTTACGCTTTAAGGGAAATTGTGCGTAATTAAGAGTTTCACATGACAAGGTTTGGGGGGATGCATACTGAGTCAGGTGTGTGTGTGTATGTAAGTTTGTTCACAGAGTTTGTTCAAAGACAGGTTTTAATAGTCCCTCTAAACTCTGTGTCCTCTGTCACACATCACCCCCACCCAGGCAGGTAGGATAGAATAGGGTACAGCATGGCCAGGTTTGACATGGCCTGGGTAAGGTATTGACATATATGACAGGTCTCTGATTACCCAGTCATCTGGGCCTTGTCACCTGTCAGCTACAGGGATGGAGGGATGAGTGAGCAGAGGGAGGGAGGAGAGGAGATTCAGGACAAGAGAAGGAGGAGCGGATTTGAGGGAATTCAAGGCATCACCAATGACAACATACAGCACAAACATTAAATACATAGACGCAAATAATTTCTTCATACTGTACACAAGCAAACCTCACAGGGACTTATCATATGCAATAAGTCATACTTATCATATGCAGCGATGGCCAACCCTGTGGTTGGGATCTCCTCCAATACCAGCACAGATCGTTTCCCAGACAGACGAAACCCAAGGAATTGTGGGGATTAAGCTGCCCCCATGTCTCAGAAGGGAAATGGAAGGAAAAGAAAGAAATAAGTGAATGTGAGGGAGGGGGAGAGCGTAGGCTGCCCAGGCAGTGAGGGAGAGCGGGAGAGGAGAACTTCGATAGACATGTCTCACCCAGGCTGACAGCTCCGTCAATAGCCCCGGGATGGCCGCCCTGATTGACAACTAACAGGTGGCTGGCTGAATGGAGTTGTCAGGCCACCTGTCAATCAAACACATCGCTGTGGTTACTGCGGGCCAGCTGCAGACACACAGCTGCCCAAGGTGAGCTCTTGTTCTACAGTCGGAATGTTGGCACACCGGTGGAGCTGCCACCTGCCTGAATCATACTAACATTACCGTAGATAGCCACTACTGTGTGTGTGTTTTGTCTTTGCTGATCTCAATTGTCTCTAGGCTTAAAAATCATTCTGTAACATGTCTGCTCCCCTTCATCTACACTGACTGAAGTGGATTTAACAAGTGACATCAATAAGGGATCATATAGCTTTCACCTGGATTCACCTGGTCAGCAGTCTGGCATGGAACGAGCAGGTGTTCTTAATGTTTTGTATACTCTATACACCTATGGATGGTTATCATCTTTGATTTGTAATGCATTTCAGTGCATTCATGACATCAATGAATCTACGCAGTTTTCCATTTCCTTGGTTCCCCTTAATTGAGCATTGTTGCATTGTTCCACAGAAGAAGGCATGAAGCATTGGAGTTAATGGGAGATAATGATATGTGTGAGAGGCTTTCCCCCTGAGTGGAATAGAGAACAAATGGAAGCATTCTACTCCATTACATCTGCCATGATTACACCCTGAACATCTGGTATAGGATTCTGACTGATAACTGTTCTGAAGAACTCATATCATGAGATATTAACAAAAACACAGACATTTATACTGCATGAAAGAGCTTAGCTTGGGGGAAGTTATGACATTGAGTATAAATGAAGTAAAAAGTACTCAATCTCTCTGTGCTACACATACCACAAAACACTTTATTATAGGCAGTTTGTTTCTTACAGATAAATATATTTCCAAGTCCACACCGGAATGTACATCAAGTTTTTTTTTGTTCTTCATCTCTTCCAACTCCATCTCCAACAACATAACCCTATCCTCCGTCTGTCATCCTCCACATGTGAAACTAAACGACTTATCAGTGATTTCTAAATGTTTTAATGCGGTTTCAATAACAATGTCAAGTCCCACACAGTGATGTCATGGTAATATCTCTTACAGTGGGTGTAGGCCTAGGGGCGTCTCCCAAGCCCATGAAGCTTTGGGGCAGGTAGGAGGAACCAACGGAGCCTTCCCGGGGGGTCACAGGGGCGTTGGTATGGGTCCGTCGGAGGCGTCTGTCTGGGTACAGGCTGCTGTCGAAGGGCCTGCGGTGGACACACAGGACATGGGTTTTCAGGTTACCCTTCTGGGTAGCGCTGTAGGGGCAGTACCTGCACTGGAAAGGCTTCCCACCTGGCAGAGAGGAAAGCATTGCTTTAGACAAATTAACCTCATTCATTGTGTTTACTTCTGCCAACTCTTTACAGGTAATCATAAAATATTGTAGACTAAATCATAATAACACCGGCAGTGGAACTCCATCCCCATGTGTTTCACATATACAGTAATTCAACCTCTGACTAGTACTACATGCTACAGGTGTAGTTTCTTAATTTTACCAGTTTCTCACAGCAGGAAAAGAATCCTGCAGCAACAGGAAATGCTAAATATTGTGTGGATTATAATTAATGGACATTTGTGTAGGGTTTGATACATTTTTAGTTAGGGGAAATCAAGTCTGAAATTCTTAAGTGGAAATAACTTTAGAAGCCTTTTTAAACCTCTACCTCTTTAAACACTACACATTTGCATTTCCTGCAACAACAAGGTGATCAATTTGGGCTGAGGAATGACAGATGTCTGCAGCTGGCTTCACTAAGGCCTGCTAAAGCTTCCTGTCTGTCTCTCCTCTCTCTCTCAGATAGTCATGTGTCTAGAGACAAATGACCATAACACACCAATGTCCTCTATTACTTGCTTCCAGTACTTTCTTATTTAAACAAGCACTTTACACCAATTTCAAGACCAAAGCATTGAATCTCATCTGACACATTTCTGCTGGATTATACTCTGTTTTTACTTTTACACCAACACAATGTCTATTTCAGGCACTGTTACTTCACCACTACATGCTTCCTTTCCTTCTAATAACTCTATGACATCACTTCCCAAAACACACGCTGCCACAACCTTTTAACCTCTCTCTTCCTCCTCCCCCGTCTCCTGTAGGCTATGAAACTGAACGCTCTCTTTCACATCTACATAAAAAGTCATTTTGGGGAAAAATGTAAAAAGCCCACAGAAGGTGTTGGGCAATAAAAGGTAATGCTCCATCTGTTGGTGTATAATAACCTGCTGGTCATAAAGGACACGTTTAGTCAGCAGTACAGGAAATGAGACTGAGTGACACATCTGAATGCCCTCTGAATATCACTGACCTGTCTGTCTGAATATCACTGACATGTCCATCTGAATATCACTGAACTGTCTGTCTGAATATCACTGACCTGCCTGACTAAATATCACTGACCTGTCTGTCTGAATATCATTGACCTGTCTGTCTGAATATCACTGACCTGTCTGTCTGAATATCACTGACCTGCCTGCCTGAATATCACTGACCTGTCTCTCTGAATACCACTGACCTGCCTGACTAAATATCACTGACCTGTCTGTCTGAATATCACTGACCTGTCTGTCTGAATATCACTGACCTGTCTGTCTGAATATCACTGACCTGTCTGTCTGAATATCACTGACCTGCCTGCCTGAATATCACTGACCTGTCTCTCTGAATACCACTGACCTGCCTGACTAAATATCACTGACCTGTCTGTCTGAATATCACTGACCTGTCTGTCTGAATATCACTGACCTGTCTGTCTGAATATCACTGACCTGCCTGACTGAATATCACTGACCTGTCTGTCTGAATATCACTGACCTGTCTAATTGACACTGGGAGCTAAGATATACAGTGGGGAAAAAAAAGTATTTAGTCAGCCACCAATTGTGCAAGTTCTCCCACTTAAAAAGATGAGAGAGGCCTGTGATTTTCATCATAGGTACACGTCAACTATGACAGACAAAATTAGAAAAAAATTCCAGAAAATCACATTGTAGGATTTTTTATGAATTTATTGGCATATGATGGTGGAAAATAAGTATTTGGTCAATAACAAAAGTTTCTCAATACTTTGTTATATACCCTTTGTTGGCAATGACACAGGTCAAACGTTTTCTGTAAGTCTTCATAAGGTTTTCACACACTGTTGCTGGTATTTTGGCCCATTCCTCCATGCAGATCTCCTCTAGAGCAGTGATGTTTTGGGGCTGTCGCTGGGCAACACAGACTTTCAACTCCCTCCAAAGATTTTCTATGGGGTTGAGATCTGGAGACTGGCTAAGCCACTCCAGGACCTTGAAATGCTTCTTACGAAGCCACTCCTTCGTTGCCCGGGCGGTGTGTTTGGGATCATTGTCATGCTGAAAGACCCAGCCACGTTTCATCTTCAATGCCCTTGCTGATGGAAGGAGGGTTTCACTCAAAATCTCACGATACATGGCCCCATTCATTCTTTCCTTTACACGGATCAGTCGTCCTGGTCCCTTTGCAGAAAAACAGCCCCAAAGCATGATGTTTCCAACCCCATGCTTCACAGTAGGTATGGTGTTCTTTGGATGCAACTCAGCATTCTTTGTCCTCCAAACATGACGAGTTGAGTTTTTACCAAAAAGTTATATTTTGGTTTCATCTGACCATATGACATTCTCCCAATCCTCTTCTGGATCATCCTAATGCACTTCAGACGGGCCTGGACATGTACTGGCTTAAGCAGGGGGACACGTCTGGCACTGCAGGATTTGAGTCCCTGGTGGCGTAGTGTGTTACTGATGGTAGGCTTTGTTACTTTGGTCCCAGCTCTCTGCAGGTCATTCACTAGGTCCCCCCGTGTGGTTCTGGGATTTTTGCTCACCGTTCTTGTGATCATTTTGACCCCACGGGGTGAGATCTTGCGTGGAGCCCCAGATCGAGGGAGATTATCAGTGGTCTTGTATGTCTTCCATTTCCTAATAATTGCTCCCACAGTTGATTTCTTCAAACCAAGCTGCTTACCTATTGCAGATTCAGTCTTCCCAGCCTGGTGCAGGTCTACAATTTTGTTTTTGGTGTCCTTTGACAGCTCTTTGGTCTTGGCCATTGTGGAGTTTGGAGTGTGACTGCTTGAGGTTGTGGACAGGTGTCTTTTATACTGATAACAAGTTCAAACAGGTGCCATTAATACAGGTAACGAGTGGAGGACAGAGGAGCCTCTTAAAGAAGAAGTTACAGGTCTGTGAGAGCCAGAAATCTTGCTTGTTTGTAGGTGACCAAATACTTATTTTCCACCATCATTTGCAAATAAATTCATTAAAAATCCTACAATGGGATTTTCTGGATTTTTTTTCTCAATTTGTCTGTCATAGTTGACGTGTACCTATGATGAAAATTACAGGCCTCTCTCATCTTTTTAAGTGGGAGAACTTGCACAATTGGTGGCTGACTAAATACTTTTTTTCCCCACTGTCCATTACTTTACCCATATAAAAGCTTTACCATTGTATTGGAAGAAGAAAACAAAAACATTTAAACCCTGACTTGGCAAGACTGACTTAGCAGTTCAGGGATGTAATAAATAGTTTAAGGAAATCAAATTACTACTAAATGTACTTTTTTCTTAAAACCATTACAAAATGCAAGCATTTTTTTTATGTTCCACATTAAGCAACATCAGCAAATAAGATAATATAAAGCAAGTCTTATCTGTACACGTATAGTGCTTGCCCTATCTCTCCCCTCTTTCTCTCTCCTCTTCCTGTCTCGTACATTCTTTCTTCCTGGTATCTCCCTCCCACTGGAGGAGAGGGGAGGTCCAGGACAGGGCAACCTCCAAATAAGTTCCATTAATCACAGGCCACAGTCTAATGTAACTAATATTTTACAATTAGAGGAGACAGGACTGAGGCCAGAGCCATCCATCTCCCCAGCACATGATCATCCATTCATAGGCTAAACACCAGCCTGAGACCAGACCAGATCACACACACATTTACCAGGAAACAATAAAGGATGGGAGAATGGGAGGGAGAAAAGTGTGTGTGTGTGTGTGTGTGTGTGTGTGTGTGTGTGTGTGTGTGTGTGTGTGTGTTGCAGGCAGAGATAATGACCATGATGACAGTGGCGGGGCTGTGGGGGCCAGAGGAGCTGAATGGTGACGGATGACACAGTGCTGAGCTCTGATGGCACACAGACAGTGAGTGATGACTGCACATCATTCCCAGCACTCCACCCTTCACTATCTCTATGGGGAGACCCAGTCACAAAGGCAGCCTGCTCTGCCTGCCCTCTCTCTGCCCTCAAACGACATCTGCTCACAGACAGCCACACTAGCCTTCTTCTTTCACCTCTCTGTCTCTCCATCTATCTCCATCTATGCTCCCTCTCTCTCTCCTTCTCACTCTGTCTTTCTCTGTCGCTCTCTGTCATCCTTTCAGTAGAGGGTTTACACCCGGCAGACAATGAGATAATGACTCTTTCAAATCAGGTCTTTTCTTTCTTTCAGTCTTAGATAATCCGCTCTGAATCAATCTACTCATATTCACCAGGCCTCATGTGTTGGGAGGCCCAATCTGATGTCTCCCATATGTGGAGGAGGTGGTAGGCTAGAGTTACTATTCTCTCATATAGGATGAAACTCCTTTGTCAAAAACATTCCTTATATACTGCATTATCTACTGACACATTAAATAGCAATGGACAGTGAACTAATGTGTAAATATTTCCTAACATGGCATGATGCCTTGAGCAAAGTAAACATGTAACCACAGCAATATGCGCTGATGTAACTGCAAAATAAGTGGATTATATCGCCATCTAGTGGCCATAGTTTGGCGATGCAGTGACAGGACATAAACCATGAGGGAGGACTCTATAAGAAACTAATGAGGATGCAGACAGATTCATCCAGAGGTCACCATCTGGCCAATTACCACTGTTGGCACACTGTGTCCGACCTGAACTGTCATCGCACACACATCGCAAATCACTCCATGTCCACGGTGCCCTGCAATATGTCACAGAGTGACTAGACCTTGACGTACAGTACGGGGACATAGGGATAGGAGGCAGGTACTAATATTGCAAACAGGGCAGGCAGAAGCAGTTGGTGTGATGAGAACAATGTCTGACTGGCCACCTGCTTGTTTTTTGTAGTTAGAGCAGCCAGGTCACCCGTGATACAAGTCAGTATTCGATGTCCATTCATGTCTGACGATGTCAGGAGATCATGTGGAAACCGGCCACTAGGGGCAACAGTGAGCACTGGTGCCAAAGGTTGTATGTTTGAATCCAGCGATAGAAAAGCTGTTTTTGAAATCATTTCAATAAAGTATGACTGGAATGTATATATAAATGCCTGGAATATTTCAATTTTGGATAATCTCTTATAAAATTGATTAAAGTTATGGATAGTAACCCTAGGTGTAAAATAGTAAATATTGGCTACTTCTCAGAAAGTTTTAAACTGTCAAGAGGAGTAAACCAAGGTTGTCCACTATCGGCATATCTATTTATTATGGCCATCGAAATGTTAGCTATTAAAATCAGATCAAGGGGTTAGAAATCAAGGGCTTAAAAACAAAGGTGTCATTGTACACTGATGATTCATGCTTTCTTCTCTAGGCGGCAGGTAGCTTAGTGGTTAAGAGCATTGTGCCAGTAACCGAAAGGTCGCTGGTTCTAATCCCCGAGCCGACTAGGTGAAAAATCTGTTGATGTGCCCTTGAGCAAGGCACTTAACCCTAATTGCTCCTGTAAGTCGCTCTGGATAAGAGCATCTGCTAAATGACTAAAATGTAAATGTTTTAAATCAACAATTTGGAGCCCTCCACAGCCTCATATAGGATCTAGATACTTTATCTAACCTCCCTGGATTACAACCAAATTATGATAAATGTATTACGTTTTGGATCACTAAAAAATAAAAAATTTACATTACCATGTAGTTTACCAATAAGATGGTCCGACGGTGATGTGGACATACTCGGTATACATATCCCGAAAGAAATAAATGATCTCACTATAATATATATATTTTTTTATTGTTGTAATTTTTACCCCCTTTCTCGTGATTATGATCTCGTCTCATCGCTGCAACTCCCCAATGGGCTCAGGAGAGGCGAAGGTCGAGTCATGCGTCCTCTGAAACATGACCCGCCAAACCACGCTTCGTAACACCTGCTCGCACCAATGTGTCATTCAACTGACGACCGAAGTCAGCCTGCAGGCGCCCGGCCTGCCACAAGGAGTCGCTACCCTCCCCTAACCCGGACGACGCTGGGCCAATTGTGCGCCGCCCTATGGGACTCCCAGTCACGGCCGATAATGACACAGCCTGGGATCGAACCCCAGGCTGTAGTGACGCCGCAACACTGCAATGCAGTGCTTTAGACTGCTGCGCCACTCAGGAGGCCACTACAATACATTTTTCTAGAAAGTTAGCAAAAATAGATACGATTTTGCTACCATGGAAATGAAAATACCTATCTATTTGTGGAAAAATCACCCTGATTAACTCTTCAGTCATATCCCAGTTTACCTATTTGCTTATGGTCTTGCCAACACCTAGCGACCTGTTTTTAAAAATAAATGAGCAAAAGATATTCCATTTGATTTGGAACAGCAAGCCAGACAAACTTAAACAAGCCTGTTTATATAATGAATATGAATTCGGAGGGCAGAAATGATTAAATATTAAAGCGTTGGACCTCTCACTAAAGACTTCAGTCATACAAAAGTTATCCGAACTGGTTCTCTAGCAGATTAGTAAGAATGTCTCACCACATGTTCAAGAATGGCCTTTTTCCCTTTATTCAGATTACAACCTCTCACTTTTGGTTATTTGAAAATTAAATAATCTCCAAAATATCGCTATTTTTAAAACAAGCCATAGAAAGTTGGTTGTAATTTCAGTTTAATCCAACAGAAAAGACAGAACAAATAATACAACAAATATTGTGGTTAAACTCAAATATACTAATTGATTTAAAAATATCAAAACATTTCTAAAGAATGTTTAAAAAAGGTATAATCTTGGTAAATTATATCATAAATAGGACTGGTGGAGTTATGTCACACATGCAGCTAACAAAAACATATGGAAATGTCTGCTCAACCCAAAATTACAATCAACTAATTGCAGCATTACCACAAAATTGGTTAAAGAAAATGATAAATAAAAAAGTATACCAGTTTCATTTAAGGACCAAAAAATTGACAACTGTGCCATATAAATTGCAAAATAGTTGGGAAGAGATTTTCGATGTACCGATTCCATGGCACATGGTTTATGAACTGATACATAAAACAAAGCCGGATTCAAAATATATAAAAATTATTGCAATAGAATGTTATACAGTGCATTCGGAAAGCATTCAGACCCCTTCACTTTTTCCACATTTTGTTACGTTACAGCCTTATTCAAAAATGGATTAAGTTATTTACCCCACACCTCCCCCCATCAATCTACACACAATTCCCCATAACGACAAAGCAAAAACAGGTTTTTAGAAATGTTGGCAAATGTATTAAAAATAAAAATCTAAAATATCACATTTACATAAGTATTCAGACCCTTTACTCAGTACTTTGTTGAAGCACCTTTGGCAGCGATTACAGCCTCAGAGTTTCTCCCATTCTTCTCTGCAGATCCTCTCAAGCTCTGTCAGGTTGGATGGGGAAGCGTTGCTGCAAAGCTATTTTCAGGTCTCTCCAGAGATGTTCGATCGGGTTCAAGTCCAGGCTCTGGCTGGGCCACTCAAGGACATTCAGAGACTTGTCCCGAAACCACTCCTGCATTTTCTTGGCTGTGTGCTTAGGGTTGTGTGCTGTTGGAAGCTGAACCTTCGCCCCAGTCTGAGGTCCTCAGCGCTCTGGAGCAGGTTTTCATCAAGGATCTCTCTGTACTTTGCTCCGTTCATCTTTGCCTCAATCCTGACTAGTCTCCCAGTCCCTGCCGTTGAAAAACATCCCCACAGCATGATGCTGCCACCACCATGCTTCACCGTAGGGAAGGATGCCAGGTTTCCTCCAGACGTGATGCTTGGCATTCAGGCCAAAGAGTTCAATCTTGGTTTCATCAGACCAGAGAATCGTGTTTCTCATGGTCTGAGAGTCTTTAGGTGCCTTTTAGCAAACTCCAAGCGGGCTGTCATGTGCCTTTTACTGAGGAGTGGCTTCTGTCTGGCCACTCTACCATAAAGGCCTGATTGGTGGAGTGCTGCAGAGATGGTTGTCCTTCTGAAAGGTTCTCCCATCTCCACAGAGGAACTCTAGAGCTCTGTCAGAGTGACCATCGGGTTCTTGGTCACCTCCCTGACCAAGGCCCTTCTCCCCCGATTGCTCAGTTTGGCCAGGCGGCCAGCTCTAGGAAGAGTCTTGGTGGTTCCAAACGTCTTCCATTTAAGAATGATGGAGGCCACTGTGTTCTTGAGGACCTTCAATGCTGTAGAAATGTTTTGGTACCCTTCCCCAGATCTGTGCCTCGACACAATCCTGTCCCGGAGCTCTACGGACAATTCCTTCGACCTCATGGCTTGGTTTTTGCTCTGACATGCACTGTCAACTATGGGACCTTATATAGGCAGGGGTGTGTCTTTCCAAATCATGTCCAATCAATTGAATTTACCACAGGTGGACTCCAATCAAGTTGTAGAAACATCTCAATGATGATCAATGGAAACAGGATGTACCTGAGCTCAATTTCGAGTCTCATAGCAAAGGGTCTGAATACTTATGTAAATAAGGTATTTCTGTTTTTTATTTTTAAAACATTTGCATAAATTTCAAAAAACCTGTTTTCGCTTTGTCATTATAGGGTATTGTGTGTAGATTGCTGAGTTTAAAAAAGATATCCATTTTAGAATAAGGCTGTAACGTATCAAAATGTGGAAAAAGTCAAAGGGTCTGAATACTTTCCGAAGGCACTGTATATATGGGAGATACAACCATCCCAGCTCTGCAGATTCATTAGATCATTTGTTCTGGTACTGTCCATATGTAGCTTGTTTTTGGTCACAGGTCCAGGAATGGTTGAAGAAGTGCAACATTTACCTGGAGCTAACTCTGCAGATAGCACTACTGGGTGATTTGAAAAGTCATAGTCAATCGATCAATAATATAATAATAATTTTAGCAAAAATGTTTATCTGGCAAAACAACAGATGAGATGTGCATCCTTCAATGATAATTGAACTACATATTACAGTACAATACAGTATGTTCACATTTTTACATGTACTGACATTTTGAAATATATTGATTGTTTTGTGTTTTTCAGTAGTATCCAAAGGTTGCCTCCCACAGGAGGGAGAGCCAGAATATTATCAGATGCGCAGGAAATTGCCATTGTTGACATGGTAATTGGCAACAATGCAATAAAACTGCAGGAAATTCGGGACAGAGTGCTGGCAGACAATATCACTTTTGGGAATGTGAATACGGTCAGCACAACGACAATTGCCAGAGTCCTAGAGAAACTTAAAATAAGGATGAAGCAGTTATACACTTTACCCGTGAACGTGTGAAAGAACTCCGGTATCAATATGTCCAGGTAAGATGTCTGTTCAATAACCAAACAGGGTACATACACAGCTATGCATAATGTAAAGTACTATAAAACTGTGGATTTACTGTCTTTTAGAGTGTAATAGAGATGGAAGCCTGGCAAACTGCACATACATTCATCTTTGTGGATGAAGCTTTCAAAAACACGCCGCAGGGGAAGAAATGTGATTGGACAGAGAGCAACCGTGGATGTCCCAGGCCAGAGAGGAGCTAACATCACAATGTGTGCAGCACTGTCCAATGATGGTTTGCTGTTACACAAACCACTCATTGGCCCCTACAATACAGAGAGGCTCATTTCTTTTCTGGATGACCTGCATAATCGACTTGTGCCGGCGGAGGAGAGAGGGGCAAGAAACTCCCCTACCTTCGTTGTTGTGTAGGATAATGTGGCGTTCCATCACTCTGCTGCAGTCACAGGTTTGCTGCACATCCCAGGATGTCAGTACTATTCCTGCCTCCATACTCCCCCCTTCCTAAACCCCATAGAGGAGTTTTTCTCTGCATGGAGGTGGAAGGTTTATGACCACCATCCACATGACCAGATGTCCTTACTGGATGCCATGAATGCGGGGTGTGGAGACACTTCTCCTGAAGACTGCCAGGGTTGGATTAGACATTCCATAAGATACTTTCCAAGATGCATCGCCAGAGAAGAAATAAGATGTGATGTTGATGAGAACTAGTGGCCAAATGCAGGAGAGAGGGAGAACTAGAACCGTCACAGTACTCTACAGTATGAGTGATTATACTATACATGGTGTTGATGTTTTTTTTGTAATTATTATTGCAGCCCTGGAATTTCAGGATTTTGTTTTTTGTTTCAACTTTTTATATTTCACAAGTAAATTATTATATGCAAAGATATAGAAAAAATAAAGGCTATTGAAGCAAATTGTTGCATTTCTGAATAATTCTTGTTACATATACTTTAGTACAGTCAATAAAGTGAAAAGGTGTTATTCTTATTCTATAATGAAATACTGATTTATGTGAAAAATCCTTCAAACTTCAAAGAGGAAAGTTAATCATTCATGTAAGGCTCCCTGTTGTTAGTGTTTTTTAGGTCAGTGTGTTATGAGTGACAATGTATGCTTTCTGAGTGAGAATTGTTGCCAGTGTTATGGTCAAACAAGCTTATTTTGAGACATGAATGAAGTGTTTTGGTGGTTTGAGTGAGTTTTGGAGGTGAGAGTAACTGTTAGGCCAAGATGCATGTTGGTAATGCAGACTGTGTAAAGAGTTTTGAAAAAGTGGCTTCAGTATTGAGCGATGCTTGTTAGCAATTGAAAAAAACTGTAAGTCGGTTTGAAAATCTATGGCAAGACTTGAAAATGGCTGTCTAGCAATGATCAACAACCAACTTGACAGAGCTTGAAGAATTGTAAAAATAATAATGGGCAAATGTTGTACAATCCAGGTGTGCAAAGCTCTTAGAGACTTACCCAGAAAGAGTCACAGTATTTACTCAGGGGTGTGTAAATACTTATGTAAATTTGATATTTCTGTATTTCATTTTCAGGGCAGGGCACCCCAGGATGTCAACCTATCATTAAGGTCCATCAATCCGTTTTTTCAAATGAATTTAGCAATACAAAGAATAATCCAGCCACATCAGCATTGTGAGCAAAGAACTGTCAAGGACCAAGAAACATCCTTCCTTCCAATGGCAGTGATGGTCTTAGATTCAGGTGTATTCAAATAGCCACCCTTTGCCTTGATGACAGCTTTGCACACTCTTGGTATTCTCTCAACCAGCTTCACCTGGAATTATTTTCCGACAGTCTTGAAGGAGTTTCCACATAGGCTTAGCACTTGTTGGCTGCTTTTCCTTCACTCTGCCGTCCGACTCATCCCAAACCATCTCAATTGGGTTGAGGTCGGGGGATTGTGGAGGCCAGGTCATCTGATGCAGCACTCCATCACTCTCCTTCTTGGTAAAATAGCCCTTACACAGCCTGGAGGTGTGTTGGATCATTGTCCTGTTGAAAAACAAATGATAGTCCCACTAAGCCCAAACCAGATGGGATGGCGTATCGCTGCAGAATGCTGTGGTAGCCATGCTGGTTAAGTGTGCCTTGAATTCTAAATAAATCACAGACAGTGTCACCAGCAAAGCACCCCTACACCATAACACCTCCTCCTCCATGCTTTACAGTGGAAAATACACATGCGTTCACCCACACCGCGTCTCACAAAGACACGGCTGCTGGAACAAAACATCTCCAATTTGGACTCCAAACCAATGGACAAATTTCCACCGGTCTAATGTCAATTGTCGTGTTTCTTGGCCCAAGCAGGTCTCTTCTTCTTATTGGTGTCCTTTAGTAGTGGTTTCTTTGCAGCAATCCAACCATGAAGGCCTGATTCACACAGTCCCCTCTGAACACTTGATGTTGAGATGTGTCTGTGACTTGAACTCTGTGAAGCATTTATTTGGGCTGGAATTTATGAGGCTGGTAACTCTAATGAACTTATCCTCTGCAGCAGAGGTAACTCTGGGTCTTCCATGCCTGTGGTGGTCCTCATGAGAGCCAGTTTCATCATAGCGCTTGATGGTTTTTGTGACTGCACTTGAATAAACGTTCAAAGTTCTTGAAATGTTCCGTATTGACTGACCTTCATGTCTTAAAGTAATGATGGACTGTCGTTTCTCTTTGCTTATTTGAGCTATTCTTGCCATAATATGTACTTGGTCTGTTACTAAATAGCGCTATCTTCTGTATACCCCCCTACCTTGTCACAACACAACTGATTGGCTCAAACACATTAAGAAGGAAAGAAATTCCACCAATTAACTTTTAAGAAGTCACACCTGTTAATTGAAATGCATTCCAGGTGACTACCTCATGAAGCTGGTTGAGAGAATGCCAAGAGTGTGCAAAGCTGTAATCAAGGTAAAGGGTGTCTAGTTAATAATAATAATAATAATAATAATAATAATAATAATTACAAAAAAACACATATAAAAATAAATAAACAACAAAAATAAAAAATCAACAACAATATATACAGTGGGGAGAACAAGTATTTGATACACTGCCGATTATGCAGGTTTTCCTACTTATAAAGCATGTAGAGGTCTGTATTTTTTTATCATAGGTACACTTCAACTGTGAGAGACGGAATCTAAAACAAAAATCCTGAATATCACATTGTATGATTTTTAAGTAATTCATTTGCATTTTATTGCATGACATAAGTATTTGATACATCAGAAAAGCAGAACTTAATATTTGGTACAGAAACCTTTGTTTGCAATTACAGAGATCATACGTTTCCTGTAGGTCTTGACCAGGTTTGCACACACTGCAGCAGGGATTTTGGCCCACTCCTCCATACAGACCTTCTCCAGATCTTTCAGGTTTCGGGGCTGTCGCTGGGCAATACAGACTTTCAGCTCCCTCCAAAGATTTTCTATTGGGTTCAAGTCTGGAGACTGGCTAGGCCACTCCAGGACCTTGAGATGCTTCTTACGGAGCCACTCCTTAGTTGCCCTGGCTGTGTGTTTCGGGTCGTTGTCATGCTGGAAGACCCAGCCACGACCCATCTTCAATGCTCTTACTGAGGGAAGGAGGTTGTTGACCAAGATCTCGCGATACATGGCCCCATCCATCCTCCCCTCAATACGGTGCAGTCGTCCTGTCCCCTTTGCAGAAAAGCATCCCCAAAGAATGATGTTTCCACCTCCATGCTTCACGGTTGGGATGGTGTTCTTGGGGTTGTACTCATCCTTCTTCTTCCTCCAAACTTGGCAAGTGGAGTTTAGACCAAAAAGCTCTATTTTTGTCTCATCAGACCACATGACCTTCTCCCATTCCTCCTCTGGATCATCCAGATGGTCATTGGCAAACTTCAGACGGGCCTGGACATGCGCTGGCTTGAGCAGGGGGACCTTGTGTGCGCTGCAGGATTTTAATCCGTGACGGCGTAGTGTGTTACTAATGGTTTTCTTTGAGACTGTGGTCCCAGCTCTCTTCAGGTCATTGACCAGGTCCTGCCATGTAGTTCTGGGCTGATCCCTCACCTTCCTCATGATCATTGATGCCCCACGAGGTGAGATCTTGCATGGAGCCCCAGACCAAGGGTGATTGACCGTCATCTTGAACTTCTTCAATTTTCTAATAATTGCGCCAACAGTTGTTGCCTTCTCACCAAGCTGCTTGCCTATTGTCCTGTAGCCCATCCCAGCCTTGTGCAGGTCTACAATTTTATCCCTGATGTCCTTACACAGCTCTCTGGTCTTGGCCATTGTGGAGAGGTTGGAGTCTGTTTGATTGATTGTGTTGACAGGTGTCTTTTATACAGGTAACAAGTTCAAACAGGTGCAGTTAATACAGGTAATGAGTGGAGAACAGGAGGGCTTCTTAAAGAAAAACTAACAGGTCTGTGAGAGCCGGAATGCTTACTGGTTGGTAGGTGATCAAATACTTATGTCATGCAATAAAATGCAAATTAATTACTTAAAAATCATACAATGAGATTTTCTGGATTTTTGTTTTAGATTTCGTCTCTCACAGTTGAAGTGTACCTATGATAAAAATTACAGACCACTACATGCTTTGTAAGTAGGAAAACCTGCAAAATCGGCAGTGTATCAAATACTTGTTCTCCCCACTGTAGCTAGTCGAAGTTAGCTAGTCAATCAAGCAACTCTAGCCCAGACGTTAGAGTTGCTTTGCAGCTTCCGGTTTAATTTCCAAAATAAAAGTCAAGAGCTTGTTTTAGAACTGCATTCAATAACGACATTATACTAGTAGATGGTGTAGTATAGGCTTGGGCCTTCAGCAAATGACTTGTGTGAGAATTATAAAGACACAGAAGAGCCTTGTCTAGAATAACCGCTTGAGCTGCAAAATAGAAAGTAAATATGATTTAGGCCTATTCCACTATCTAAATATGCAATGCTGTTGTGTGTTATTTAATAGCCATATAATTGCATAATGTATTTTTTATAGCCACGTGGTGCTACTGTGGTGATCATGTCACCTAATGAATCACACTTTTTCCAGTACTTGGGAGCACGGACTGTAGGCCTTATATTACGCATTTTGACTGTTGTATTAGTGAATTCCACTCTGTATGTAGGCTTGTTATAGCAGTTTGCGTTGCACAACCCCATCATGCAGAGGCTACAGTGGCTTGCGAAAGTATTCACCCCCCTTGGCATTTTTCCTATTTTGTTGCCTTACAACCTGGAATTAAAATGGATTTTTTGGGGGTTTGTATCATTTGATTTACACAACATGCCTACCACTTTGAAGATGCAAAATATTTGTTATTGTGAATCAAACAAGAAAACTTGAGCGTGCATAACTATTCAACCCCCCAAAGTCAATACTTTGTAGAGCCATCTTTTGCAGCAATTACAGCTGCAAGTCTCTTGGGGTATGTCTCTATAAGCTTGGCACATCTAGCCACTGGGATTTTTGCCCATTCTTCAAGGCAAAACTGCTCCAGCTCCTTCAAGTTGGATGGGTTCCGCTGGTGTACAGCAATCTTTAAATCATACCACAGATTCTCAATTGGATTGAGGTCTGGGATTTGACTAGGCCATTCCAAGACATTTAAGTGTTTCCCCTTAAACCACAAGTGTTGCTGTAGCAGTATGCTTAGGGTCATTGTCCTGCTGGAAGGTGAACCTACGTCCCAGTCTCAAATCTCTGGAAGACTGATACAGGTTTTCCTCAAGAATTTCCCTGTATTTAGCGCCATCCATCATTCCTTCAATTCTGACCAGTTTCCCAGTCCCTGCCGATGATGCTTCACTGTGGGGATGGTGTTCTCAGGGTGATGAGAGGTGTTGGGTTTGCGTCAGACATAGCGTTTTCCTTGATGGCCAAAAAGCTCAATTTTAGTCTCATCTGACCAGTGTACCTTCTTCCATATGTTTGGGGAGTCTCCCACATGGCTTTTGGCAAACACCAAGTGTGTTTACTTATTTATTTCTTTAAGCAATGGCTTTTTTCTGGCCACTCTTCCATAAAGCCCAGCTCTGTGGAGTGTACGGCTTAATGTGGTCCTATGGACAGATACTCCAATCTCTGCTGTGGAGCTTTGCAGCTCCTTCAGGGTTATCTTTGATCTCTTTGTTGCCTCTCTGATTAATGCCCTCCTTGCCTGGTCCGTGAGTTTTGGTGGGCGGCCCTCTCTTGGCAGGTTTGTTGTGGTGCCATATTCTTTCAATTTTTTAATAATGGATTTAATGGTGCTCCGTGGGATGTTCAAAGTTTCTGATATTTTTTTATAAACCCAACCCTGATCTGTACTTCTCCACAACTTTGTCCCTGACCTGTTTGGAGAGCTCCTTCGTCTTCATGGTGCCGCTTGCTTGGTGGTTCCCTTTGCTTAATGGTGTTGCAGACTCTGGGGCCTTTCAGAACAGGTGTATATATACTGAGATCATGTGACAGATCATGTGACACTTAGATTGCACACAGGTGAACATTATTAATTATGTGACTTCTGAAGGTAATTGGTTGCACCAGATCTTATTTAGGGGCTTCATAGCAAAGGGGGTGAATACATATGCACCTTTCCGTAATTTATTTTTTAACAAGTTATTGTTTTCATTTCACTTCACCAATTTTGACTATTTTGTGTATGTCCATTACATGGAATCCAAATAAAAATCCATTCAAATTACAGGTTGTAACGCAACAAAATAGGAAAAACGCCAAGGGGGATGAATACTTTTGCAAGGCGCTGTATATCCATATCAATAAATGTGACAAAACTAAATATTGATTAAGTCTTGGCTATAACCTGTCCTGAGCAAAATAGCCAAGGGGTCCCAAATGGTCAAGGCTATCTATAGCCTATTCATTGACAGATCTGTTTTCCCTATCAGCCACTGCACATGCTTCTTCAACTATTTTGTACCAAAAATATTTAGAGGCTATATTTAGAGGCCTGTGAGCTAAGGAATAAAAACAAATATAAAACACAAATAGAGTTCTAAAATAATTCTGCTAGACACCAGTACCCAAAATGATAGCCTGAATTGCAATGTCTACAAATTGAAGGCCTATTTTTTTTGGATAGGCCTAAATTAAACATTGAATTAATAAAGTGATAGTCTAAAGAACTTTGGAAACTTTAGATAATTTTAAATACACACATGGATTTCAATAAAAAAATGGATAAGACTGTTCTATTCTCTTTGATTTAGTTCCTATTGCAACTCAGACAAATAACTGAATGGATGACATACTGACTGACTGAACTGAATGAAGGATGAATTAAATGCTTAAATATGTTGGAATGACGAGTTGCACGCATCATGCATGTTTTGTACTTTATTTGGCTAGTACTGTAGGCAAAATGACTCTATGGCTGCATGCCTCCAGAAGGGCATCTTCTGAGGCTGAGGGGTGCTTTTCCAAAGGCGCATGGTGCTGTGGTGCTGCATGAAGATCACAAG
Organism: Coregonus clupeaformis; assembly: GCF_020615455.1. Taxonomy (NCBI): domain Eukaryota; kingdom Metazoa; phylum Chordata; class Actinopteri; order Salmoniformes; family Salmonidae; genus Coregonus; species Coregonus clupeaformis. Next base: position 4,010,399 of record NC_059202.1, read on the forward strand.
CTCTTCAACTGGGCGGCAGTGTCGCGATGGAGGGAATAGCCTATACGGAGACTATCTAAGACCACTGCAACAGAGTTATTGTAAAGTGTGGGAATAAGCTTATGCCAGACCTACATTTAACCTCTCTCTTGTTCATTTCGAAGTCCATATGTTCATGACCCGATTCATATAAATCATGTATAATTATTTTAAATTCATATTAACCCCTCCTACAGAATACAGTTGAAATCGGAAGTTTACATACACTTAGGTTGGAGTCATTAAAACTCGTTTTTCAACCACTCCACCAATTTCTTATTAACAAACTATAGTTTTGGCAAGTCGGTTAGGACATCTACTTTGTGCATGACACAAGTCATTTTTCCAACAATTGTTTACAGACAGATTATTTCACTTATAATTCACTGTATCACAATTCCAGTGGGTCAGAAGTTTACATACACTAAGTTGACTGTGCCTTTAAACAGCTTGGAAAATTCCAGAAAATGATGTCATGGCATTAGAAGCTTCTGATAGGCTAATTGACATCATTTGAGTCAATTGGTGGTGTACCTATGGATGTATTTCAAGGCCTACCTTCAAACGCAGTGCCTCTTTGCTTGACATCATGGGTAAATCAAAATAAATCAGCCAAGACCTCAGAAATAAAATTGTAGACCTCCACAAGTCTGGTTCATCCTTGGGAGCAATTTCCAAACGCCTGAAGGTACCACGTTCATCTGTACAAACAATAGTACGCAAGTATAAACACCATGGGACCACACAGCCATTATACCGCTCAGGAAGGGTTCTGTCTCCTAGAGATGAACATACTTTGGTGCGAAAGTGCAAATCAACTACGGTTTGCAACTGCACATGGGGACAAAGATCGTACTTTTTGGAGAAATGTCCTCTGGTCTGATGAAACAAAAATAGAACTGTTTGGCCATAATGACCATTGTTATGTTTGGAGGAAAAAGGGGGTTGTTGCAAGCCGAAGATCACCATCCCAACCGTGAAGCACGGGGATGGCAGCATCATGCTGTGGGGGTGCTTTGCTGCAGGAGGGACTGGTGCACTTCACAAAATAGATGGCATCATGAGGAAGGAAAATTATGTGGATATATTGAAGCAACATCTCAAGACATCAGTCAGGAAGTTAAAGCTTGGTCGCAAATGGGTCTTCCAAATGGACAATTACCCCAAGCATACTTCCAAATTAGTGGAAACTATGGCTTAAGGACAACAAAGTCAAGGTATTGGAGTGGCCATCACAAAGCCCTGACCTCAATCCTATAGAACATTTGTGGGCAGAACTGAAAAAGTGTGTACGAGCAAGGAGGCCTACAAACCTGACTCAGTTACACCAGCTCTGTCAGGAGGAATGGGCCAAAATTCACCCAACTTATTGTGGGAAGCTTGTGGAAGGCTACCCGAAACGTTTTACCTAAGTTAAACAATTTAAAGGAAATGCTACCAAATATGAATTGAGTGTATGTAAACTTCTGACCCACAGGGAATGTGATGAATGAAATAAAAGCTGGAATAAATCATTCTCTCTACTATTATTCTGACATTTCACATTCCTAAAATAAAGTGGTGATCCTAACTGACCTAAGATAGAGAATTTTTACTAGGATTACATTTCAGGAATTGTGAAAAACTGAGTTTAAATGTATTTGGCTAAGGTGTATGTAAACTTCAGACTTCAACTGAATGCTTTGGCAAGATTTCGAGTGATTAAACATACATCAAAATATTTGCTAAAAAAATAATAAAATATGTTGGCAAAGACTCCAGTGGTCATACATTTCATAGATTCACCAAACATCTGTTATTATTCTATGTTTCATTATTCCTGGTAGATACCACTGATTATGACTGCAGACAGAGCCCAGAGAATAGGATGGTGCAATATTGAATTAGTCATATTTTGATAAGGTGCATGCATGGGGATGTCCATGTCACCCAGAGATGTGCCCATGCTGTAGAGATACACCTAGCGGACTGAAACTTCACTGTTGTAGGCATAATACAGCTAGTGCTATCTAGACCTGCGCTGGCATACAAATCCATTACATTAGCTACCTAAATGTGACGTAAACTCAACTGAGGAGTAATAGAGAATGGAGACTTTTAACTTGAAAACGTGCAGGATACCTCTTTCCAGTTTCCCTGACTTCCATTTTTTTTATACTGTGTTATGCTTGTTTGCGTAGCACTCCTCACAGGCCGTTTGGTGTACCTTTTTTTAAACTGCCAAAACTCTGAAAGGTATTATTGTACTTCAGAATTGCAACATAAGATTTGTTTAACCCTAAAATGTTAGTCCGTAATCGTAGCATGGTGTTTGTATGTTCACAGATGAAATTTCACCTTTACATTTCATGTTTCACGCATTACTTTTCTTACGATCCTAAGGATATGTACATTCAATCTTTTGGCAGGTATCTAGCTCCATACATCTCTCCCTGTCAAACATATTCCGCGTGATACCATAACGTGCCGGGTATGGACGCATTCAATTCTACAGCGCGGATGGCTTGAGCGAGGATTTTCGTTTGCAGGATAGGTTGACCGCAGTTTCGACATGGTGGGATCTTTTTGTGTCGGTATAATTAATTGTGCGAGAAATGGCGGTGGAAATGCCTTTATGCGCAAATATTGATATAATAACCATCATATCGAAAGTAAACTTGGTGTCACACGATGATATGTTGTGTGGTCCTCCCACTACGATGCTCCTTACCAATAAATATCGAGGATCTTATTCTGGTGACATGATGATCGATGCTTGGCTGCCGTTTGACAAATACAAATAATTTAATAATAATAATAATATCCATAATAATCTCATAATGTAGGTAGCCTAACTGCACTGTATCTGCGAGCTGTTGGTTAGAGCTCATGTGCCAAGACCAGAGTGGGCACATTTGCTATATAATGCAACAGTTTTTGTGACAAAATCAAATAGAGTTGAACATGCAATGGAAACCCATTTAACTTGTATTTTTTATTCGGTACATTGCAATTTAACAGCAAACGTTATTTTTATGTGCACTGCGTCATCACGCACAGCCAGTTATCCAACAATAAGTCATTTTGATGGAAACACATCTCTGGTAGGAAAATGCGCATATTGTTTTATGCAGATTTTTAGAATATTCATATGAAAATCTGTTGCCAATTAGATGGAAACCTAGCTCCTGTCACATTTGTTCTACATTGTATATGTGGTATAGCTTTTTAAAAAGACCATAGAGTTCTCTTTGAGATGCTCAGCTATATAGAATGAATAAATACTGATAATGAATGAGGTTGTAGAAATGTGGTCATAATTCGTGTTAAAGGGGAAATCCTACAGATTCCCATATTTCAATGATAAACTAATTTAGATCAGAGAGGTGTGTTGTAACTGTTGCCAAATAATGACATCAACATATTTTGCTAAGAATATGAGAGTAGCCTGAATCCCATTGCGAGTCTCGAACACAGGCCACCAGCACCAATGACAAATGCCCTAACCACTGTCCCAATACGGGATATCTCTAGGACATGTGCTTATTGGGCCCTGTCCTGTCCAGAAGAAACCCTACCCCCTCCTCCCTAGGCACTTGTGTAGATCTGAAACAACTTGATAGGTGTAAGGCTGTAAGCAATAGGATGAATGCACATTGAAGTAAATCTCAGCTCTGTTAAAACTTGTATTGATCATAGTGATTCAGGAGTATCATTAAAACAGGTTAACATGCCCCACCAACATTAGACAACTATACGGAAAGCCCTTAAATTGCTGAAATAAGTAAATCAAATAAATGATGAGAATAGTCAGATGAACCAATATATGACACGGACATGGTGGCGTAGCAGGAAGATCGGCATACCGTGAACCAAGAGGTTGTAAGTTTTAATCCCAGGTGAAGACTGTTGAATAATAATTACTATATAAATGAACATGCACAATGCAATCATGTATGTCAAAGTGTGTCAAATATGTAAGTTGAAAACACTGTATGTTAAAAGCACTGTATGTGTGAGTATCCCTAACCTTGAAACAGACAAAGTGCTACGAATGGATCAGTGGTTCACCAATCAGGGTCTTGATTGGCTCGGCAACAGTAACAAACCATGATGTGTAATGAAACCATTTTTTTGGTGGGGATAACGTTTCTTTGGTTTCATCAGGCGACTTCACGACAACTGATACACATAAATGTTCTTGCAACGTTCCCATGAAACGTGTCTAGAACATTAATATCTTGTGTTCTGAGAACATGGCAACCATGTTCTGTGTATGTTTGGTGGGACGGTGATGGAATATTATCCTAACCCACAGAAAACTGGACACATTAATGTTCTTGCAACGTCCCATGAAACGTATCTAGAACATTAGTATTGTATATTCTGAGAACATGGTAACCACAATCTGGGTATGTTCTGTTTGACATTAAGGGAATGTTCTCCTAACTCTAACGCCAAAACATGCTAACATAGATAGAATGTTCCCCTAACTAACAGAATACTGGAAACGCAAACATTAGAGTAACATTACAAAAACGTTCTCTCTCCCTAGAATTGTTAGCTGGGATACCGTACACTTTTGAAAGTAGTAAGTCACACAAGAACAGAACAGATGTTGTGCCCAAACAGAGTTGACAGGCACTTTAATGTCTTTCATAAGAGCATATTGTGTTTCATATTGTGTTTCTGCATCAGATGGATCAGGATGAAGGAGTTTCGAGTTGCACTCATAAACATGCATATAATATCAAAGGATCCCAGCTGTCTGAAAGACCTCTCTAGAGAGCCAGGTGATTAAATCTTGCTCTCTGCAGGCGTATCACACAAGATTTAAGCCACTCCATCAAATGGGTCCCATTGCCTGGGTGATTTGTTACTGATCAGACGGTGAAATTGTATCTTCCTCTAAGTGGGGATGTAATCAGTGCCACACACCTGTGACTCCAATACCCTTGTTTTAGTTCTTCTGAGAATCACAATCAAAAGTGTTCAAACTAACTACAGTGCAACCGTTTTCTCTGACACATTGTCTGCTGAGGTAAGCCTATCTACCAAATGAAAGAGTGTACTAAAGATCCAAACATATTGGATAGTGTAGGAAAGGCATATGACGTTATAAGGAGGCAGGATCACTACTTGACCACTAGATGGCATTGAACGCTCATGTAATATGAAGGCACTACAGGGAAAGAGTAAGATTTGGAGACAGAGGTACAGATGACATCGTTCATGGGGTAGAGAGAGAGGAACTCACCTGAAGTCTCTGCTCTCTCAATGGGCCCTCCACCTCCACCATTCAAGCTGGCTGCATGGCCATTGAGGAGCATGTGGTTCTGGCCACTGGAGGACCGGAGGACTGAGAGGAGGTTCCTATGGAGGTGGTGGTGGTGGTGGTGGTGGTGAGGAGTCGGCACTGGCTTCAGCAGCTCCAGAGGAGAGAGGAGAGGCTGGATGACCGACCTGCCCCACTGGCCCTGCTTCTTCTGGGGACACTGAGGGGCCTCACTGGGCCCCTGGAGACTACCAACCATCATCTCTGTCATTTTCTCACTAAGCCCTGCTTCGCTGTGGCTACTCTTCATTATCCTCCGCTTGTTGAATTCCTCTTCTTCCTCATCTTTGTAAAACACATAGCTCTCGAGTGCACAATCTCCATTGTGAGCTGAGGAGTCATAGTTGTGTTGGTCCTCCTGTTCTGTGGGCATCTCCAGGTCACCAGTGCTAGATCCAATCTCAGACAGTTCAGCCGTGTGTTGCCCAGTGGGTGCCTGCAGCCTGTTGCTATTGGAGGAGAGGGAGCCATTACACACACTGCTGTGCTGTTGGAATAACCCAGTCAATCCCCCTTGAGATCTGTCCATGTGGGCTGAGCCAGCTTGAGGCGACAGCACCCAATCTGGCCTGAGAGACAGATCCAGAGGCTCATACTGGGACTTCCTGGTCCTGGGGGTGACTGCAGAGCCACCAGTACCTGCCTCCACCTCACTGCCCCGGTCACTCCCCCTGACTCCAACATGGTCCTCCCCCTCAGAGCTCCCCTGTCCTCCCCCCTGAGTGCTGACCCTACCTCCCCCTGCCCTTCTCTTTCTGTCCCCTCTCAGCACACTGGACGTCAGGCCGTTGATGAAGGTCTGTATGGATTGATGAAGACCCTGTGGGTTCACACTGTTGTCCTCCATAGCTGGAGGTCCTCCATAGGCCTGGTGCAGGTTGGAAGGGTTAGGCAGGTTGGGTGCTAGCCTGTCCATGTGCAGAGTTGCTGGGTTTCTTCTGTTCTCATCAGGGCCCTCCAGCCCACTGTAGAGGCCAGAAGTAGTGCTCCGGTCCTTGGGGCTGGGGGGCTGTGGGGACGAGGGGTCTATGTTGTCCCTGGTGTCGTGGTTCCACTGGGTGTGGAGGGGGTAGCCCTCCAGACGGTAACTGAGAGAGGCTGACTTTGTGCTGATGTAGTCACTGGGAGGACAACTGTAGGGCTTCTTCTCACCTGTTAGAGCCACAAGACAGAACAGTAGCACAGCCTGAATCAGACAGTCTCGATTACCAGTCTTTCACATTCATGTTTCTCTGGATAGTTGTAAGTATGTGCTATATTTCAGAGACAATTGTCTGACTTGTACGACTAAATCATTGGCATACTGAGAACCAACCTAAAGAACCTGAGCGATTGGATCACCTCTGTGAACTTGGGAAATGTGTGTGTAAATATGGCCGCCATTTCTAAACATAAATAATGTGTGCAGCGCCACACAATGCTGAGTTGAATGATTTAAGTCGTGCTCTGCAGTAAATCAGGCTTGTAATCAGCTTTCAGCCCAAGCAATACATCATCGCACAGTATGGAGAGCAGAGCACCGTACGCAATGAATACACTCAAAGATGTTAGCAGCAAATAAGATTATTTCTAATGACATACTGTAGTAGCTATCTTCTAAATGAGAAGAAAGAGGCGCACGTGTTGCAGACAGAGGGCCCCATTCTATCGAAAGCAACTAACTGGGTTTCCAAGTCAAAAATAACATTATTTCTCTGCAATGAGAGAATTTCAGTTGAGTTCATTTTTGTTTATTTCTGTAAACTTTGTTTGGTTGAGTTCATGAATCAAACTGCCGATTTTTGCAGTGAGGAAAATGATATTATTGGCTTATCCCCATAAACTTGGTAAGCAACTTGGATTGACTTCTCACCTGTACGATGACCATATTGTACAAAGTACATGTCCATGAAGCTTGTGTTAAAGTCATTTGGAGTTGGATGTGTACCTGTCCTAATATGGACACTGTATACATGAACACATCCCTCCAGGTGTCATGTTAGGTTGAGCTGTGTAATAACAGCCTTGCCTATAGGGTTACATAAACTGCCACATATTTGAGTTAGTGCTTGTCTGAGAGATCCTTGGTTGTGTCCCAAATGGCACCATATCCCCTATATAGTGCACTACTTTTGGCCAGGGCTCTGGTCAAAAGTAGTGCTGTATATAGAGCATAGTGTGCCATTTGAGACACACCCCTTGCCTTCCACTGTCTTTAAGCAGCCCAGCTGTTTCGGTGCCATTCCAATTACTGTAAAAGTCATCCGCCGCCATTAAGCCACAAATATTGGCAGTTTATTGTCCAACACTCTCCTGGCATTTGAAGGTCAGGTCATACATTATGCTGTGTCTTTTAGGGATGTGGCGTCTGGGATGGTGAGATAAAGCCCAGCGCCGTTAATTTAATTCTATGCATATTGATGCCTTATTGTTCTTCTTTAACAGACTAATATCTGACTTACAACAGTGATTCCTTCCCCTCGGCTGAACTATACATTTTATAACAACTCCAGATCAGACCTGAACCTGAGGTAATTCTCCCTGAGGTCAATCTCTAATGATCTAGAGTTGTTTGTTATGCTGTCTCCAACTTTAATACCAACGCCATCCGTCATTTAATGATGAATTCTTTTATTTTTAAAGTGCCTTTCTTTAAACATTAGAATTTTTAACAACATAATATACCTAGAGGAGAGAGGAATATAAATTAATTGAATGGAGCAGATCATAAAGCACCACACTAATAATGAGTTAGAAAGCACTGCTAGTCATATAAATGACCTTGAACTACACACAGTCAACTACACACAGTGTGTGTGTGTGTGTGTGTTCAGACAGGACAGTGAGCGGGAAGGAGCCTCATCAGAAACACCACACCCATTGTCTCCCCACTGGGCACAGACGTCAGGTCAACGTCTAGTTTTGATTTACATTAGATTGAGTTGTCAACTAATGTGAATAACAAAAAATTTCACCATGTTATTGGATTTAGGTAAAAAAATTCCCTTACGTTGATTACTTTTAGCAAATCCAATCAGTTTTCCACGTTGATACAATGTCCTCACATTGAATATTTTGGTTGAAATAAAGTGGAAACAACGTTGATTCAACCAGTTTTTGCCCAGTGGGTCCAGTAACAAAAAAAAAAACTCCTACAGCTTAACAGCAGTCTTTCAGACAGATAGACACACTAGCTAGGTTTCTATCCAATTGGCGACAGATTTTCATGCAAATATTTAAAAATCTGCATAAAGAAAATATGCGCAGTTTCCCACCAGTAGTGTATTTCCACCAAACTGGCTTGTTGCGGATACAAATCTAAAAATGACATTACCATGAAATTACCGGCAGGCCTAAAATGCAGAAAACAGACATATGTGACCTCATCTTTGGCCACTGTCTCTTTCATAAACACATTTGCTCGCTAATACCCCCCAGAGCAGCAAAACCAAACAAAGACTCAACACCCTTTTCTCTTGTCCTTGGACGGGTGCCATCTTTGTAATTGCGTGGTTCATGCTAACTTAATCAGTTTTATATTTACTTACACTGCTGAGGCCCACATTATGTGTGAGAGTAATTTTAGCGCTTCGATTGATCAACCAAACTCCAATTACTGTATCATTACAGGGCCCTGCCTCTCTCACCTTACACAGAGAATCATACAATGAAGTGGTGCATATAAGTTATCCAGCCTGTGATTAGAGATGCAAAATAAGAACTCAAATAACGTGCTGTGGCAAAGCATGCAGCTGGTGGGGAAAGTGATTCATTTCATATGGAAATTGCACTCTTTATTCAATGTATTCACCACCCATGTATACAGACACACATGCACAAAAGCACACATGAGCGTGCACACACACACGCATTATATATATGTTATATTATAAAAGTATGCATGCAGTATAAACTAAAGCCCCTAAATGAATAAACCTAGGTGGTTTGCTTTAAGATGAAACCGTCTGAGAGGAAGAGACACACAAGACTGCTGGGGAGAAAATAAGTGCACCAGATGTTCTTTGATGTTTATAATAGCATATATTATTAATATTAATTAGACCACATCGTCAATGTCGCATTTGGGACGTTTCCAAGTCAATTAAGCCAAATGGCATTCAGGAGACGTGGAACAATATTTCAAGGCAGGTGTTCACAACTCCCACGGTAAATCTTTTTATCAACGGCTAGGAAAACAAGCATTTTGAGCTTCATTTGAGCCTCATACCTCTTATCTGCAATAATAATTAAAAAGAGGATTAAGGGACAGAAGTGAGAATGGGCAGTCAAGCCAAAAGGTAATCCGGTTTACAAATCAGAAATCAGCAGCGTTCAAATCTACTTATGTAGGCCCAGTTTGTGCATTTTAAAAACCCCAGCTATGGTACAAATTTAAAGGGATTGTTCAGCGAAATTACAAATGTAGATGTTTTATAAACACGTGCTTTTGCTGAACTATTAGCCTTTAAGCATCATCAGATGGAGCTAGAAGTTAGAACGATTAAATACAGTTACACTGATTTCTATCCCCCTAAACATGATCCTTCCTTGTCTCTCTGTAACCACTCGTAACGTGTTAACATCTATACAGTAAAAGTAGCGTGAAGGCTGGGGAAGGGAACAAAGACTAAGTGAGGACGACATCATTACATGGTGTCTGCTCATTGACCTTGGGGTTAAGAGTTTGAATAGGACTAATGAATGACTGTCAGAGGATTTCAGGCATGTTTATGTTCCCAATTCAAATCCGGATGCCTCTAAGGCACTCCCATTAGTTTATATTTTTAAAACAAGTCATTATTCTAAGATTAGAATTACATTTTTTTCATCTGTCTTGATTAGATTTTAAGAGCACCATTCTCAACACTAGCTAGTATCCATATGAGTAAACAGACCATAATCTAACATGTTGACACTTGTATCACTACTGTATTTGGACAACTTTATCTGCATGTCCTGTATCTAGCAGAGCATTCGCTAACTCTGACAACTGTATTCGCTATCCATATTGGAAACATCAGTATAACTTCATGACTACAGCCGTTTGGATAGGAATAAAACGGCCACTTATTCAGGCCTAATCAATGTGTTTCAAGCTGAAACATCTGGCAACAATGATAATTCCTCAACATCTCCTGAATTAGAACTCCTCCAGCCACTGTAATACTCCAGCCCATCGAGACACACTCGATCAGTTAGCAGGCGCAGCAAACTTATCCCATTCCTAAAGCCCCTCATCAAGACTTGCACTTAGTGCCTGTATGTTCTCCATATGTGTAGGATTTACCTATCTGTCCCGCAGCAGACCTGCGTGTTGAGCCGGGGCCAGCAGTGTGTGATTGTGTTAATTAGTCTGTCATTGTGAGCACGGGGAGCAGCTGCAGAGGTCTCTGGGATATATTGTCAGAGCAAAACAATGCAGTCCTTAAGCCCCTGAGTGAGTCCTCCATTACACAGGAACTAGGGGAACAAGATGAGGAGGGGCGAGCCGGGATCCATCATTTAAAGAAGCACTGACGCCTGACCTTTAAAATGAATTAGTTTCCATTCTTAATATCGACTCAAATTACACTCTGATACCGAACATGGCAGCCCAGACTTCATCCGATTCATTCCCGGCTAGCTTTTACAAACATAGGCCTGTAGTAGTGGCTGGGGATATGGGCTGGGGACTGGGGAAGCAGGAAAAGCTGAAAATACCAAAGATTGTAGCTGTTTTGTAAAGGGCTGTGGCCGGATTACCCTTAAAATGCTGGTATTTACATGTACATACAAGTATAAGTAGACAATATGTCAACAAAACATTTAACAAGATTAGACCTGATCCATTTATCTCTGTTTCACGGCCTTCATTTGGGGAAACAGTGGATCAAATCCCCCAAAACCGTGTCAGAGACACTGACTCTCACCAACCCTGCTAGAAGATCAAACCTGGGTTCAAAGACTATTTGAAATCTTTCCAATACTTTTAGTGTTTGCTTTAGTCTACCTAGAGTGCTCCTGTGCCTGGTGGGAGTTTGCACTTTGGGGACTTTTCTATTGGTTCCATTGCAACATGCGAGCTCAATCGAGAACAGCTAAAGTATTTGAAAGAATTTCAAATAGTATTTGAACCCAGGTCTGTAAAAGATCCAGAATTCTAAGCTAAGAAGGAAATGAGCAAGCTTATATTTTTCTCTGAAAACACTAGATCGGCAGCTAGAATCCAGACAATGTGTTAACAGGATGCCATGACAAGAAAAGCATGCACCCAGGGAGTCAAATCATCAAAATCACCAGGTGGAACAGAAGACTATCAATAAAAATACCAGGTGGTATATCAAATCATCAAAATCACCAGGTGGTATATATCAAATCATTAAAAACACCAGATGGCAGGCATTAACATATTGTGCCCCGTAGGCAAGGCAAGGGGTCGGGATGGGACTGATATAAAATAGTAGAGGCTAATTATCTCTAGCTTTCAACATGACAACATTAAAGTTAATAAGAAAAGAAAGGCCTTGTTATTACTGATTATATTTTTTGTATGGATATGCTGCTGTACTGACCCTGTGCTTCAAGGCAAGTCCACCTGAGTACATTAGTGAAGTTTAGCCAAAGGCCTAGTTTTATCTCCTGATGGAACAGTGCAGTTGTGTTCCATTCTATTCTATGCATGATGGGAGGGATAGCAAATGGTATACATTTGGAACATATGGCCGATTTATGGAAGTTCTCAAACATCCTCTCTATATAAATGTGCCCATTGAAGTCATCATATGCTGGTCATCTATTTGACCTTGACGCTGGATCTGAGGATACATCAATTACTGTAAAATATTGACCATAGAATATAGAATAAATAGATAGACCTATAACAAATATTTGAGAAAACCAGAAACAACAATGTCTTAAACAATCTGCAACCACTGAGTAAGGTAAGACGGTTATGTACCTGAGACTGGGGAGGAGGGTAGGATGCTGTCATCCTGGGTACTGCCAGTCTGAGAGAGGCATGGTCCTATGAGGCTCTCCTCCAAGACATGGCTCAGTCCTGGGCTACTAGGCCTACTAATAGCCTGTGTCTCTGGGTCGCTCACAGACGCTCGTCGCTCATCTAATGACACCCTCCGCTCAGCCAGGTAGGCCCTGTGCTGTTCTTTAGCTGTGTATAGGTCTACCTTATCTACAGCCAGTCCTGGTGCCATGCCCTGCCAGCCTGGGTAGCTGTTGAGGTTGTCTCTCTCATTGGCAGAAGCCTGTAGTTGATACTCCATGCTGCTGGCGCTCAGAGGAGGCACCAGATTATTCAATCCCAACAAAGAGCGATTATTCTCCCCCTCTGTCATTGAATCATGTCCTGGTGCCAGCATCCTGCCCAGCATCTCTTTCACCTTCATCCCAATGCCAGTTGTGGCGAGGATCTGCTGGAACTCCGACTGGCCCACTCTGTCGGCGGAGAGGAACCTGCTGTGGAGGCTTGAGATGTACTGGGAGTAGAGGTGGATGTAGTGGGCATCCTGGGCTACGCTGGTCATGCTGACAGATACCCCCGGGTCAGCAGGGAGCTGCTTGGCCTTAGCAGCCAGCTTGTTGAGGTGGACCTTCATGTGGTTCTTGAGAAACCAGGGTTCTTTGAAGCGCCGGCTGCAGATCTGGCAGCAGTGTTCGAACGAGTCCTTGTGCTTACGCATGTGTCCCTTGAGGAACCAGGCCTGACTGAAGGTCTGACCGCATACCTCGCAGGGGAACTCCCCACCAGGGTGCTTCACGCCCCGACCGCTACCCACAGCGGGCCTCTGAGTCTGGGCCGACTCTGAGGCAATGTGGGCCGTCTCCACATGGCTGATGAGCTCCTCCTCATGGGAGGTGGCGAACTCACACAGAGTGCACTTGTAGGGCTTGTGGAGGATCCGGATGTGGCGCTCTAGCTCCTGCTGCTTCCTGAACTTGCCCTTGCAGAAGGAGCAGCGGAAGCCTGCGGAAGGCTGGGCCTGGGTGTGATCCTCCTGACCAGTGGTGGTCATCTTGGGGGAGGTGGATGGCAGTGATAGGGTCTCCACAGGGCCAGGACCTGTGAAGGTCAAGGGGAGCTGTGTGGTGGTAGAGGCAGGCTGGGGCTGCTGGGGTTGGGGGATGTGGGGTGGAGGTGGCTGGGGCAGACCACCAAGACCACCCCTGATGTGCCTGTCCCTCAGGATGGCCCTCTCTTCCAGCTCGTGGAGCAGCCTGTTCTCCTCTCTGATCCGGCCACGGCCTTTCCCAAGGTTGCCCTGCTTGTGAGTGCGCAGGTGGATCTTGAGGTTGCCCTTCTGTGCTGCCCGATGGTCACAGTAAGGGCACTTAAAGGGCTTCTCGCCCGTGTGCGTGCGCATGTGCAGCGACAGGATGCTGTTGAAGCGGAAGCGCTTGCCACACAGTTGGCACGGGTACTTCCTGTTCTTGCTTGTGTCTTCCTGGGTGCCGTTGACCTGGGTCATGTGACCCTGGTTCTGTACCCTCAGGAACTGAGGGAGGTGGTCCACCCTCCCATTGATACCACTCACAACCCTGGCTGAATCCATCAACTGATTGGCTAGCAGTGCCATCTGGCTCCTTCAGTGTGACTGTCCTCGTCCAATGGCGTGGCGTCTTTATCTTCTCAGGGATCTGTGGACTGTTACAGTATGGCGGTCAGGGATTGGATGTCCCAGAGTCCTTCAGAAGCTTCTGCTTGTGGTTGATGCTATAGCGACCTTTGATACCTTTTCCTCAGAGAGGGGAGTTGGACACACCTAGGCACATAATAGAGACTTCCACCTAAAAAGAGAAAAGGATAGAAAAAAGACACATAAGGCAAGCACATGAACATGAATAAGTGCAATAGAGCCCTAATATTACATACAACATTTACTGAAAACTCAAAGTGTAAAAATATGAAATATTCTAGTGATGATTTGGTGGAAATGTTCTAGTTAAAGGCCCAGTGCAGTCAAAATTCATTTTTTTTCTGTGTTTTGTTTATATTCTAAAAACAGCTGATGAAACTAACACTGTAAAGGTGTGAAAAAGTTGATCAGTGTTATTTGCTCATAGTTGCTGGTTGAAAATACAATCTACACAGGACCTTGTAATCAGCAGGTTTGCATGGGCGGGAGTTTTGGCTTGCCTGGTGACATCACCAGTCGGTAAATTGGATAACAGACCAATAACAAAGAGAGGTCAAAACCTCTCTGCCAATAACAGCTAGTTTTCAGTTTTCCCCTCCCCACTCAGACCACTCCCAGACAGTCCTAGAAAAATTATTGCTTGAAAAATAGTTTTTTGCTAAAAAGCCATTTTTGTTTTTGGGAAAACTATTACAGTAAGGTATTTAATTATTACCAAGAAATGTTTTGATATTGATACAAAAATGGCAGCATCGGGCCTTTAAACATATCTGACAAATTAAGTATGTACAGTGCCTTCGGAAAGTATTTAGACCCCTTGACTTTTTCCACATTTTGTTATGTTACAACTTTATTCTAAAATGGATTAAATAAAAAATTATGCTCAGCAATCTACACACAATACCCTATAATTGTCACGGTTTCGGCCGAGGCTGCCTCTCTCCCTTGTTCGGGCAGGCTTCGGCGTTCGTTGTCTCCGGAATACTAGCTGCCACCGTTGTATGTTTCATGTTCGTTTGCTTTTGTCTGGTTGTTGTCACACCTGTTCTCGTTTAGCGTAATTAGTGTCCTATAAGTTTCTCGTTGTGTTTGTCTAGTGTTGTGTGTTATTGATTTTGGTCTGTCGTGTGTTGGGCTTATTTTCGCCCTTTCGCTCGGTTGAGCTTTCCTCCACTGCGTTGGAGCGTTACGCACCTGTTAGTGCGCTTTTTGCTTATTCGCCTTTGTGCGTATTTTTGCCTTCGGGCAAGTGTTGTCATTTTTCCTGTTTGGAGATTTACTAAGTTGTTTGGACTATCCTTCGGTGTTCTGCGTTTGATTCCACCACTACACCCACCTACAGCACGCGTGACAGAATAACACACCAATAATGGAATCAGCAGGAGCCGCAGCAGCCCAGACGACGCTGGAGGACCAGGTCCGGGAACAACGGGACCAGATCTTGCAGATGGGGACCGCACTGCAGGAGGTGATCACCACCATCCGAGGCTGGGGGAACGCCTCACCGCCACCCTCCCTGCCAGCACCATCGGCCAGTCCGCCCATTCCCGCACCCGGAACCCCGAGGAGTCCGACTCTCGCTCCCGAGGGCCTACGATGGAACCGCGGCCGGGTGTCAGGGATTCCTTCTCCAGGTGGAGCTGTACCTGGCCACCGTGCACCCGGCGCCCTCGGGACATGAGAGCGTGTCCGCCCTGATCTCCTGCCTTTCCGGGAAGGCATTGGAATGGGCCAACGCGGAGTGGAGGAGGATCGACGCGGACACCATCACGTACGACGAAGTTCTCCCGCCGCTTCAGGGCGGTGTTTGACCATCCCCCGAGGGGAAAGCGGCGGGGGAGCGTCTGGTCTTCCTCCGGCAGGGGAGGAGGAGTGCCCAAGAGTTCGCCCTCGAATTCCGTACTCTAGCGGCAGATGCAGGACGTCCGTCGGGAGCTGGCTTGTGGGGACACCAGCCTCTCGTTCGACCAGTTGGTCGACATGTCCATCAGGCTGGATAACCTACTAGCTACCCGCGGACGTCCCGAGGGGGGTCCGTCCATTTCACCCTCCAGCGCCTCCGAGCCGTGTCCCATGGAGCTCGGGGGCGCTGGCGCTAGAGAGAGGAGGGGTCGGCTTACTAGGGGGTCCATCCCCTGCACCAACTGTGGTCGGGGAGGACACACCGCGGCTAGGTGCTGGGGATGGCCTCCTAGGGGAGAGGACGACAGGTCCCGCACTGGGGATTCCTTCCAGGTGAGTAGGCGCCCCACTCACCCAGAGCTCTCTGTTTCACATTTCTGTATGCCTGTGAGTTTTCCACAGGTAGCACCTCATTCCCAGCATAAGGCGCTGGTAGATTCAGGCGCGGCTGGGAATTTTATTGATAAGAAGTTTTGTTTAGCTTTAGGGATTCCCCTTCTTCCTGTTGATGTCCCTTTCCCCGTTCATGCCCTAGATAGCCGTCCGTTGGGTGCGGGCTTGATCAGGGAGGTCACTGCGCCACTTAGGATGTGTGCGCAGGGGGTCATCAGGAGATGATTCAGCTATTTCTGATTGACTCTCCTGCGTATCCGGTGGTGCTGGGCATGCCCTGGTTGAGTACCCATAACCCATCTATTTCGTGGCAGGAGAGGGCTCTGATGGAGTGGTCTGCCCAGTGTGTGGGTAGATGTTTAGGCGTTTCCGTAGGGGCTACCTCAGTGGAGAGTCCAAACCAGGTGCCCGCGATTGCACGTTCCCCCTGAGTATGGGGATTTGGCTATTGCGTTTAGTAAGTCGAGGGCGACGCAGTTGCCGCCCCATAGGCAGGGAGATTGTGCGATAGACCTCCAGGCAGGAGCTGCGCTCCCACGGAGCCATGTGTATCCTCTGTCTCAGGAGGAGAAGAAAGCTATGGAGACTTACATAGACGAATCTCTGAGACAAGGATACATACGGCCTTCCACTTCCCCCTGCGTCCTCAAGTTTCTTTTTTGTGAAGAAGAAGGATGGTGGTTTACGCCCGTGCATCGATTACCGTGGTCTCAATCAGATCACGATGAAGTACAGTTATCCACTCCCGCTGATTGCGACCATGACTGAGTCCTTGCATGGGGCGCGTTTCTTCACTAAATTAGATCTCAGGAGCGCGTACAACTTGGTACGCATCAGGGAGGGCGATGAATGGAAGACAGCCTTTAGTACCACCTCGGGCCATTACGAGTATCTTGTCATGCCATACGGGTTGATGAACGCTCCGTCAGTTTTCCAATCATTCTTGGATGAGATCTTCAGGGACATGCAGGGGCAGGGGGTCGTGGTGTACATAGATGACATTCTCGTGTACTCGCCTACCCGTGTCGAGCATGTGGCCCTGGTGCGCAGAGTGTTGCGGAGGCTGGTGGAGCACGACCTGTATGTTAAGGCAGAGAAGTGTCTGTTTTTCCAGGAGTCGGTCTCCTTTTTTGGGGTATCAGTTGTCTGCGTCAGGGGTGAAGATGGAGGTAGACCGGGTGTCAGCCGTGCGTAATTGGCAAACACCAACCACTGTGAAGGAGGTGCAGCAGTTTTGGGGTTTGCGAATTACTACCGGAGGTTTATCCGGGGGTTTTGGACAGGTGGCAGCTCCCATCACGTCTCTCTTGAAGGGGGCCCGGTGCGTCTGCAGTGGTCTGCCGAGGCGGACAGGGCATTTGGGAGGCTGAAGGACCTGTTTACCTCGGCTCCAGTGCTGGCGCATCCGGATCCCTCTTTACCATTTCAGGTAGAGGTGGACGCGTCTGAGGCCGGTATTGGAGCCGTGCTTTCACAACGGTCAGGCGCGCCACCTAAACTCCGCCCCTGTGCCTTCTATTCCAAGAAGCTCAGTCCGGCGGAGCGAAACTATGACGTAGGGGACAGGGAGCTGTTAGCCGTGGTACAGGCCCTAAAGGTGTGGAGGCACAGGCTTGAGGGGGCTCAACACCCTTTCCTCATTTTGACGGACCACCGTAACCTGGAGTACATCCGGGCAGCGAGGAGGCTAAACCCTCGGCAGGCTAGATGGAATATGTTCTTGACCCGGTTTACATTTAAGATCACGTACATCCCTGGGTCACAGAACGGTAAGGCAGATGCGCTGTCTCGGCGGTATGACACGGAGGAGAGGTCCGTGGAGCCCACTCCCATACTGCCGGAGTCGTGTCTGGTGGCACCGGTAGTGTGGGAGGTCGATGCTGAGCTCGAGCGGGCGTTACGCACCGACCCTAGTCCACCACAATGCCCGGAGGGTCGGAAGTATGTTCCGCTCGAGGTTCGGGATCGATTGATCTATTGGGCTCACACGTCACCCTCCTCTGGACACCCGGGTATCGGCCGGACAGTGCACTGTCTTAGTGCCAAGTACTGGTGGCCCACGTTGGCAAGGGATGTGAGGGTTTATGTTTCCTCCTGCTCGGTGTGCGCCCAGTGTAAGGCGCCTAGACATCTGCCTAGGGGTAAGTTACTACCCCTGCCCGTTCCACAACGACCATGGTCCCACCTCTCGGTGGATTTCCTTACTGACCTTCCTCCTTCACAGGGGAATACCACTATACTGGTCGTTGTGGACCGGTTTTCTAAGGCCTGTCGTTTGCTCCCCATGCCAGGCCTTCCCACCGCCCTGCAAACTGCCGAGCCCTATTCACCCATGTGTTCCGGCACTACGGGGTACCCGAGGATATTGTGTCTGATCGAGGTCCCCAATTTACCTCCAGAGTCTGGAGAGCTTTTATGGAGCGGTTGGGGGTCTCGGTGAGCCTCACCTCGGGTTACCACCCGGAGAGTAATGGGCAGGTGGAACGTGTGAACCAGGATGTGGGTAGGTTTCTTAGAACATACTGCCAGGACCGGCCGGAGGAGTGGGCAAGGTGCGTTCCCCTGGGCCGAAATGGCCCAGAATTCCCCTACGCCATTCCTCCACTAACCTAACCCCTTTCCAATGTGTGTTAGGGTACCAGCCGGTTCTGGCACCTTGGCAGCAGAGCCAGATCGAGGCTCCTGCGGTGGATGAGTGGGCGCGGCGCTCGGAGGAGACATGGAACGCTGCACACGTCCACCTGCAGCGGGCCCTCCGACGTCATAAGGCGAGCGCCGATCTCCACCGCAGTGAGGGACCGGTGTACGCACCTGGTGATCGAGTCTGGCTCTCTACCAGAAACCTGCCCCTCCGCCTGCCCTGTCGGAAACTGGGTCGGCGGTTTGTAGGGCCATTTAAAGTCCTGGGAAGGTTGAACGAGGTGTGTTATAAATTACAACTACCTGTTGAATATAAAAGTATTAACCCCTCGTTCCATGTGTCCCTTCTCAGGCCGGTGGTAGCTGGCCCACTCCAAGAAAGTGAGATCAGGGAGACTCCTCCGCCCCCATTGGACATCGAGGGGGCACCGGCGTACTCCGTGAGGTTCATCTTGGATTCGAGACGTCGGATGTGGGGTCTCCAGTATCTAGTGGAGTGGGAGGGGTACGGTCCGGAGGAGCGGTGCTGGGTGCCGAGGAGAGACATTTTGGACCCGTCTCTCCTGGACGGAATTCCATCGTGGGCACCCGACGCACCCTGCTCCGCGTCCTCCGGGTCGTCCCGAGGCCGGAGTCGGCGCACGTCTGGAGCCGCGCGTCAAGGGGGGTACTGTCACGGTTTCGGCCGAGGCTGCCTCTCTCCCTTGTTCGGGCAGGCTTCGGCGTTCGTTGTCTCCGGAATACTAGCTGCCACCGTTGTATGTTTCATGTTCGTTTGCTTTTGTCTGGTTGTTGTCACACCTGTTCTCGTTTAGCGTAATTAGTGTCCTATAAGTTTCTCGTTGTGTTTGTCTAGTGTTGTGTGTTATTGATTTTGGTCTGTCGTGTGTTGGGCTTATTTTCGCCCTTTCGCTCGGTTGAGCTTTCCTCCACTGCGTTGGAGCGTTACGCACCTGTTAGTGCGCTTTTTGCTTATTCGCCTTTGTGCGTATTTTTGCCTTCGGGCAAGTGTTGTCATTTTTCCTGTTTGGAGATTTACTAAGTTGTTTGGACTATCCTTCGGTGTTCTGCGTTTGATTCCACCACTACACCCACCTACAGCACGAGTGACAATAATGACAAAGCGAAAACAGGTTTTTAGAAATAAAAAACAGAAATACGTTATTTACATAGGTATTCAGACCCTTTGCTATGAGACTCGAAATTGAGCTCAGGTGCATCCTGTTTCCATTGATCATCCTTGAGATGTTTCTACAACTTGATTGGAGTCCACCTGTGGGTAAATTCATTTGATTGGACATGATTTGGAAAGGCACACACCTGTCTATATAAGGTCCCACAGTTGACAGTGCATGTCAGAGCAAAAACCAAGCGGAATTGTCCGTAGAGCTCAGAGACAGGATTGTGTCGAGGCACAGATCTGGAGTAGGGTACCAAAAAATGTCTGCAGCATTGAAGGTCCCCAAGAACACAGTGGCCTCCATCATTCTTAAATTGAAGAAGTTTGGAACCACCAAGACTCTTCCTAGAGCTGGCCGCCTGGCCAATCTGAGCAATCAGGGGAGAAGGGCCTTGGTCAGGGAGGTGACCAAGAACCCGATGGTCACTCTGACAGAGCTCTAGAGTTCCTCTGTGGAGATGGGAGAACCTTCCAGAAGGACCACCATCTCTGCAGCACTCCACCAATCAGGCCTTTATGGTAGAGTGACCAGACGGAAGCCACTCCTCAGTAAAAGGCACATGATAGCCCGCTTGGAGTTTGCCAAAAGGCACCTAAAGACTCTCAGTCCATGAGAAACAAGATTATTTGGTCTGATGAAACCAAGATTGAACTCTTAGGTCTAAATTCCAAGCGTCACATCTGGAGGAAATCTGGCACCATCCCTACGGTGAAGCATGGTGGTGGCAGCATCAAACTGTGGGGATGTTTTTCAGCGGCAGGGACTGGGAGACTAGTCAGGATCGAGGGAAAGATGAATGGAGCAAAGTACAGAGAGATCCTTGATGAAAACCTGCTCCAGAGTGCTCAGGACCTCAGACTGAGGCGAAGGTTTCAAATCAAATCAAATGTTATTGGTCACATACACATATTTAGCAGACGTTATTGCGGGTGTAGTGAAATGCTTGTGTTCCTAGCTCCAACAGTGCAGTAGTATCTAACAATTCACAACAATACACAAATCTAAAAGTAAAATAATGGAATTAAGAAATATATAAATATTAGGACGAGCAATGTCGGAGTGGCATTGACTAAAATACAGTATAATAGAATACAGTATATACATATGAGATGAGTAAAGCAGTATGTAAACATTATTAAAGTAACTAGTGTTCCATTATTAAAGTGGCCAGTGATTCCATGTCTATGTACATAGGGCAGCAGCCTCTAAAGAGCAAGCTTGAGTAACCAGGTGGTAGCCGGCTAGTGATGGCTATATAACAATAAATCAATCAATCAAATGTATTTATTAAGCCCTTTTTACATCAGCAGATGTCACAAAGTGCTATACAGGATCCCAGCTTAACACTCTGATGGCCTTGAGATAGAAGCTGTTTTTCAGTCCCTTTGATGCACCTGTACTGACCTCGCCTTCTGGATTATAGTGGGGTGAACAGGCCGTGGCTCGGGTGGTTGATGTCCTTGATGATCTTTTTGGCCTTCCTGTGACATCGGGTGCTGTAGGTGTCTTGGAGGGCAGGCAGTGTGCCCCCGGTGATGCGTTGGGCAGAACGCACGTCCCTCTGGAGAGCCCTGCGGTTGCGGGTGGTGCAGTTGCCATACCAGGCAGTGATACAGCCCGACAGGATGCTCTCAATTGTGGATCTGTAAAAGTTTGTGAGGGGCCGAATTTCCTCAGCCTCCTGAGGTTGAAGAGGTGCTGTTACGCCTTCTTCACAACACTGTCTGTGTGGGTGGAACATTTCAAATTGTCAGTGATGTGTATGCCGAGGAAATTGAAACTGCAGTCCCGTCGATGTGGATAGGGGCGTGCTCCCTCTGCTGTTTCCTGAAGTCCACGATCAAATCCTTCGTTTTGTTGACGTTGAGGAAGAGGTTATTTTCCTGGCACCACTCCGCAAGGGCCCTCACCTCCTCCCTGTAGGCTGTCTCGTCATTGTTGGTAATCAGGCCTACTACTGTTGTGTCGTCTGCAAACTTGATGATTGAGTTGGAGGCGTACGTGGCCGTGCAGTCATGGGTGAACAGGGAGTACAGGAGGGGGCTGACCACACACCCTTGTGGGGCCCCTGTTTTGAGTATCAGCGAAGTGGAGGTGTTGTTTCCTACCTTCACCACCTGGGGTCGGCCCGTCAGGAAGTCCAGGACCCAATTGCACAGGGCGGGGTTCAGACCTAGGGCCCCGAGCTTAATGATGAGCTTGGAGGGTTACTATGGTGTTGAAGGCTGAGTTATAGTCAATGAACAGCATTCTGACGTAGGTATTCCTCTTGTCCAGATGGGATAGGGCAGTGTGCAGTGTGATGGTGGACATCTTGAAGCAAGTGGGGACAGCAGACACTCCAGCCAGCTGGTCTGTGCATGCTCTGAGGACGTGGCTAGGGATGCCGTCTGGGCCGGGAGCCTTGCGAGGGTTAACACGCTTAAATGTCTTACTCACGTCGGCCACGGAGAACGAGAGCCGACAATCCTTGGGAGTGAGCCGCGTCGGTGGCACTGTGTTATCCTCAAAGCGGGCGAAGAAGGTGTTTAGCTTGTCCGGGAGCAAGACGTCATGTCCACAACGTGGCTGGTTTTCCCTTTGTAATCCGCAATTGTCTGTAGACCCTTCCACATACGTCTCGTGTCTGAGCCGTTGAATTGCGACTCCTCTTTGTGTCTGTGCTGACGTTTTGCCTGTTTGATTGCCTTACGGAGGGAATAACTACACTGTTTGTATTCAACCATATTCCCAGTCACCTTGCCGTGGTTAAATGCGGTGGTTCGCACTTTCAGTTTTGTGCGAATGCTGCCATCTATCCACGGTTTCTGGTTGGGTAGGTTTTAATGGTCACTGTGGGGACAACATCCCCTATACACTTCCTGATGAACTCAGTCACCGTGCCCGTGTATACGTCGATGTTATTCTCAGAGGCTACCCGGAACATATCCCAGTCCGCGTGATCAAAACAATCTTGAACCATGGATTCTGTTTGGTCAGACCAGCATTGAATAGACCTTAGCACGGGTACTTTCTGTTTATGTTTCTGCCTATAGGAAGGGAGGAGCAAAATGGAGTCGTGATCTGATTTACCGAAGGGAGTTTAGGGGAGGGCCTTGTAGGCATTTCGAAAAGGCGAGTAGCAGTGGTCTGGTGTTTTTCCTAAGCGAGTACTACAGTCAATGTGTTGATAGAACTTCGGTAGTGTTTTCCTCAAATTTGCTTTGTTAAAATCCCCAGCTTCAATAAATGCGGCCTCAGGATATGTGGTTTCCAGTTTGCATAAAGTCCAGCGTAGTTCCTTGAAGGCCGTCGTGGTATCGGCTTGAGGGGGAATATATACGGCTGTGACTATAACCGAAGAGAATTCTCTTGGGAGGTAATATGGTCAGCATTTGATTGTGAGGTATTCTAGGTCGGGTGAACAAAAGGACTTGAGTTTCTGTATGTTATCACAATCACGCCATGAGTAGTTAATCATGAAACATACACCACCTCCTTTCTTCTTCCTGGAGAGTTCTTTATTCCTGTCTGCACGATGAACTGAGAACCCAGCTGGCTGTATGGATGGGGACAGTATATCCCGAGAGAGCCATGATTCCGTGAAACAGAGTATGTTACAGTTCCTGATGTCTCTCTGGAAGGAGATCCTCGCCCTGAGCTCGTCTACTTTATTGTCCAGAGACAGAACATTAGCGAGTAATATACTCGGAAGCGGTGGATGGTGTGCACGCCTCCTGAGTCGGACTAGAAGTCCACTCCGAAAACCTCTTCTCCACCGGCAGCGTTTTGGAGCAGCCTCTGGGATAAGTTCAATTGCCTTGGGGGGTACGAAAAAAGGATCCAATTCGTGAAAGTCGTATTCCTGGTCGTAATGCTGGTGAGTTACCGTCGCTCTGATATCCAAAAGTTATTTTGGGCTGTATGTAATAACACAAAAAACGTTCTGGGCTAATAATGTAAGAAATAACACACAAAAAAACAAAATACTGCAAAATTGCTTAGGAACTAGAAGCTGAGCTGCCATGTCTGTCGGCGCCATCTCACCTTCCAAAAGGACAACGACCCTAAGCACACAGACAAGACAACGCATGAGTGGCTTCGGGACAAGTCTCTGAATGTCCTTGAGTGGCCCAGCCAGAGGTGTGCCAACCTTGTAGCGTCATACCCAAGAAGACTCAAGGCTGTAATTGATGCCAAAGGTGCTTCAACAAAGTCATGAGTAAAGGGTCTGAATACTTATGTAAATGTGATATTTCAGTTTATCTATTTGTAATAAATGTGTAAAATTTTCTAAAACCTGTTTTTGCTTTGTCATTATGTAGTATTGTGTGTAGATTGATGGGGGGGAAAAACTATTTAATAAATTTTAGAATAAGGCTGTAACATAACAAAATGTGGAAGAAGTCAAGGGGTCTGAATACTTTCCAAATGCACTGTATAGTTAAATGTACTAAAGAGGAACAATGGGTACATATTGAAGATGCGCATGCTCATGCCCAGAATCTTTTCACGTGTCTATTTTCAAAGGGTAAAGCTAAGAACATTAACAACTTAATAGTTAAGAACACTATAACAATATGGAAGAACCAATATCACTCCATAAACACACAACCCTATGGAACAATCCTTGGGTAGCTTTCAGAATTCACAGATAAATTGGTCCACATGGAAAACTAAAGGCATAGAAACCGTAAATGACTTGGTAATAGGAAATACATGTATTTCCATGACAGAATTCAAATGTAATATTGGACTGACCAATGTAGATATTTTCAAATACATGCATCTTAAAAGTTGCATATCACGAAATTTCGATTTGAAATCTTTTCGACATCAGAGAAATCTTGAGGGAATCCTAATTGAGTCAGAAAAGGATATTCATATGATAGGTAAAATATACAACACCTTGCAGAGAGCCTATACAGCTGACAATCTCTTAGGGGAAAAAATACTTCAAATTAACTGATATTGGCACAAGATGGAGGGAATGTTGGAACATAACTAACGAAATTACAGTTAACGAAAATGTACGGATAATCCACTATAAATATAATGTATAAAATGTATTATACAAGAGACAAAATTCACAAATTGTACAGCACAACGGCAGAGTCATGTCTTAAGTGTAAAACTAACAATTACTCAATAATCCATGCCTTCTGGGAATGCAATAAAGTCTAAAAGTTATGGGCGGAGTTAGAAAGTTGGCTGTCAGAAGTATTACAATGTAAATGTACTTTTAATCTGCCTGTCTGCATATTTCAAGACATGGCATATGAGGGTGCAGTGAGATACCCGATGGGTTGGACGATACTTTTCACGTCAATCATCATGAAGAAAAGTATACTTAAAAACTGGAAATCAACCAATCCTCCATCGTTAAACACAATGGAAAGGTAAAATGCTTTATTATCTAAAGGTTGAAAGTGTGTGGGCGACGGAGAGAAACAAAATGGTGCAGTTTGAGACCATGTGGCGGAGAGTGATGCGGGCGCTGGAGATGGGGATGTGAGGAGGTGGGTCTGGGGCTGGGCAGGGTGATGTCGTTGATGTTTGTGTTTGTATGCTGTTGTTTGTATGTGTATGTTTTATATTGTTTAATATATATATATATATATATATATATATATATATATATATATATATATATATATATATATATATATATAAAGCTTTTTTAAACATTTTACATTTTAGTCATTTAGCAGATGCTCTTATCCGGAGTGCATACATTTTAACATCACCATGTTCAAAAGGTTCTAAATGGAACCTGTCTGGTGCTATGAAGAACCCTTTTCTTAGGTTCTATAAAGAACCATTAAAAAAAGGTTACAACCCTTTTGGGGGCTATATAGAAGCCTTTATTGGTTCTTTGTAGAACCTTTATGGAGAATGGTTATCGAAAGAACCTTTTATCAATCTCAAAGGTTATTTTCAGATCCTTTTAAAGAACCATCCAGGGTTTTTTATTCTGGTAAGCCATATTATACTGTTAAAATTCCTTAGGTGTTATTATTGTGTTAATTGACAAGTTGAATCAGGTATGCTAGGTCTGAACAGCTGGGGGTCCATAAACAGAGAATTTAGAACTACTGATTTAGTCAACTGTTCTCAATTGACACAAGGCCATACAGGAGTCTTGCCCATAGTCATGTATAAGATGTAATGGCATAACACAACAGATTAGATCAACTGTGAGCAAACCACCTCAAAATATTCTAATTAACCGCCGCCCTACATTTTACAAATTCAAGGAAACGTACAATATTATACAGAGCCATGAGTGCATGGAACTCCCTTCCATGATTTTGTGGATTTTCACGAAATGTGATACATAGAATAGTCCTTTGGCGTAAGGATTGTTGACATACAGTATATTTGCCATTTGTATCTAAAAGCATAATTGAGAAATAATTAATCAAAGTTGGCATGTGACATTGTGGCCTTACCCAGGCCTCCTTTAAGACTCAATAGTGTTTTATATTTAGGTGCTATAAAGAAAACATCGGTGTCATATGAAGCTTTACTGCTTGCTCTGTAATATGAGTAATATTATTTTAAAATATCAACATTTTTGATTTGGCTAATTTTTCAATATATTGTTGAACATAATATACTCTATGGGCATATCAAAGTTCCAGAGTGGGATCTCTGCTACTTTTAGAGTTATGATCCAATTTGTAAGCATTACCATAAGAGTGAATGGGAAAATGGATCCAAAATGGTCGCCCTCTGCTGGTGATTTGCAGGATGTGCAAATCACCCGGAATTCAAAAAATACCTACATTAAAATGTAAATCTGTTCACAAGCATTCTTTCGAATAAAAAAATAGACATATGTGATCAATGTAATCAAGGTATGAAATTATTGTTATTTTTAAATATAATCTCTTATTGGGCTTAGTTGTGGTCAATTTTCAGTGTACATTTACATTTTAGTCATTTAGCAGACGTTCTTATCCAGAGCGACTTACAGTTAGTGAGTGCATACATTTTTTCGTACAAATTATTATAATCATGTTCTGGCCACCTGACCATCCGCTCCAACCTTAATTTGGCCTGCAGCTGAATCTAGTTGCCTACCCCTGATGTACATTACATTGTAACACACAGATAAAGAGCTAGCCTACTAGCTAAAGTCCAAACAGTACTCTGTTCCCATTTCTAATCTATATTTCAGGAATCTACAATACAAAGAATAGGATCAGTTTAGCCTTTTAGATAATAATGAATAATTTTATATGGACAGGGGGGACCTGATCCTAGATACAGGCCCTAAAATACAACCTAATCCTCCTGAAGCTAAGCACATTTGACAGGTGTGAGAAAAACATCAAAAGACATCCACCTCATGTTTGAAGAAGCTCTGTTCTGATCATCTAGGTGTGTAATCACAAGGCTTAGAACCATGATCAGGTACTAGTTAATATGACAGGCTGGATACGGTGGTGGTGGAGGGAGACAGGGTTGCTGGGGACGTGAATAGGCAGACCTGTCGGGTGCTATCAGTCAGAGTAAATTACACTCTTTCAGGGGGAGATTGAGAGAGAGGGTGATTGGTATTAAGTATTGTGTGACGTGATTGTGGTCCACAGATGTGGCTGTGCATATACACTGAACAAAAATATAAATGCAACATGTGAAGTGTTGGTCCCATGTTTCATGAGCTGAAATATAAGATCCCAGAAATGTTCCATACGCACAAAAAGCATATTTCTCTCAAATGTTGTGCACAAATTTGTTTACCTCCCTGTTAGTGAGCATTTCTCCTTTGCCAAGATAATCCATCCACCTGACAGGTGTGGCATATTAAAAAGCTGATTAATCAGCATGATCATTACACAGGTACACCTTGTGCTGTGGGCAATTAAAGGCCACTCTAAAATGTGCAGTTTTGTCACACAATACAATGCCACAGATATCTCAAGTTTTGAGGTTGCGTACAATTGGCATGCTGACTGCAGGAATGTCCACCAGAGC
The DNA here is from genome assembly GCF_020615455.1 of Coregonus clupeaformis. Classification (NCBI taxonomy): domain Eukaryota; kingdom Metazoa; phylum Chordata; class Actinopteri; order Salmoniformes; family Salmonidae; genus Coregonus; species Coregonus clupeaformis. The sequence continues at coordinate 4,038,418 of NC_059202.1, forward strand.
TGATGCTAGATAATTAAATGTTAATCTCTCAACCATAAAACGCCTCCAACGTCGTTTTCGAGAATTTGACAGTACGTCCAACCGGCCTCACAACCAAAGATCAAGTGTATGGCGTCGTGTGGGCTAGCGGTTTGCTAATGTCAATATTGTGAACAGAATGCCCCATGGTGGCAGTGGGGTTATTGTATGGGCAGGCATAAGCTACGGACAACAAACACAATTGCATTTTATTGATGGCAATATGAATGCACAGAGATATCGTGACGAGATCCTGAGGCCCATTGTCGTGCCATTCATCCGCTGCCATCACCTCATGTTTCAGCATGATAATGCACGGCCCCATGTCTGTACACAATTCCTGGAAGCTGAAAATGTCCCAGTTCTTCCATGGCCTGCATACTCAACAGACATGTCACCCATTGAGCACGTTTGGGATGCTCTGGATTGACGTATACGACATTGTGTTCCAATTCCCGCCAATATCCAGCAATTTCGCAGAGCCATTGAAAAGGAGTGGGACAATATTCCACAGCCCACAATCAACAGCCTGATCAACTCTATGCGAAGGAGATGTGTCGCGCTGCATGAGGCAAATGGTGGTCATACCAGATACTGACTGGTTTTCTGATCCACGCCCCTACCTTTTTTTTGATGGTATCTGTAACCAACAGATGCATATCTGTATTCCCAATCATGTGGAGTCCATAGATTAGGGCCTAATGATTTTATTTCAATTGACTGATTTCCTTATATGAACTGTAACTCAGTCAAATCTTTTAAATTGTTGCATGTTGCGTTTGTATTTTTGTTCAGTATACATGCTAATGCTATGCATTTTGAATATTCCTTGTTGGGTATGCTCATTGACTAACTGCTAATATAGACCATTGAACAGTTCTAGAGTATTGGACAGATATTCAACAGACATTGGACAGATATAAAACCAATTGTAATCAAGATTCTGATTCTAACATGTTCTAATTTCAAGTAGGGGTATGGTTTATGATGCAATGTTGCACCTTTTCAGCTGTGCAACTGTGGGAAAAAAATACTACATGTTTGCTGAGCCTGCAATTGCTTTCAATAAACAATAAACAGCAACCAAAGCCAAGTCCAATAACAACATAGTACCACAGTAATGTTGTGACCTACACTGTTTTTACATGAACGAAGAGGAACATAAACAGCAGTTACAGTAGTTGGCCCACTTGGACTGAATAACCCAGAATCTTTGGCTTAGCCTTGTGTCATCATGATCATGAAAGAAGACATGTTGTCAAACTTTTCATAGAAATGTCTGTTTTAAAACTTATATGGCGATATAAAGGACTCAATTCAATTACTCATTGTAAAAGAATTTGCTCATGTATAAAAATCGACATTTGAAAAATCTAAGTACATATAGGCACCCTGCTTATCCATAGTGCATATCCACCCCACCCAGCCTGTGGATTGTCAAACTGTTGATAAAGTCCCTTTACTAAAGCAGAGGATAGGCCTACTGATAACGCAGTTGACCACCATGGCCAACCCTAGACAGAAGATGCCCGAGTGGCGCAGTGGTCTAAGGCTGTGCCACTAGAGATCCTGGTTCAAATCCAGGCTCTGTCGTAGCCGGACGCGACCGGGAGACCCATGGGGCGGCGCACAATTGGCCCAGGGTAGGGGAGGGAATGGCCGGCAGGGATGTAGCTCAGTTGGTAGAGCATGGCGTTTGCAACGCCAGGGTTGTGGGTTCGATTCCCACGGGGGGCCAGTATGAAAAAAAAGAATAATGTATGCACTAACTGTAAGTCGCTCTGGATAAGAGCGTCTGCTAAATGACTAAAATGTAAAATGTAAGATACTCACAGCTCTTCTGACAGGGGGATTAATGAAACCCGATAGGAGCTTCACTGTAGGCCCCAAAAAACCCTAACTGAGACAGAATGGCCTAACCAGCCCCATTCATTACTGCACCACTACTGTGCACAGAAGGAGCATGAGTAGTCTCGTGAGTAATACAGAAGACTCATATGCGTTTGTTGTGCATGCAGTATCTTTACTACTCTGTTGGGAAATATCCAAATGAGATAGCCTATTCTAGTAAACGATATGTCAAACAAAGGAGACAGAGGCAAATGCCTTCATTCACAACAATGTAAGACAGTGAGACAAGGATCATGATGATCTGTCTTCACACTGTGTTATTTGAGGTACACACATACAATACGTTCACAAAGGCCTGTTTAACATGGCTTTTACTCAGTGTGTGCACACATAAGGCATGTGTAAACAGCACCATCAGGAAACACACCCACACACACACAGTGACAAACACACAGTGATATTAAATCACTAATGTGTAAACAGTTGCCCTTGTTTGCACAGACCATTCTGGACAAAAACAAACCTCTGGCTTATATCATGGGAAGTGTTAACAGTGAGACAGGGAGGGGATGTCTTTCACCTGAGCAGTGGATCAGTGTGTATCTGCATGGAGTAATCCTCTTCAGATGGTTAGATTCTGCAGTGAAACAGCCCTCTCCAACAATCTCTAACACAGCTCAGAACAGCTTCACTCCAGAACACGGCCAAATCCTTCATGTTCACCAACATGCCAGTGGGTGCCCTTTTTTCATTTTGAGCACCTACTCCCTGAAAGATCTGTGCACGGCCCAGAGTCAGTGTACCTGATGTTTTGCTTTAAACTTTCTGAATATGTCTTACTTGGCACTGATTTGTCATATGTTGTGATACATACTACAGAGCAACATAAGACCACACGAAGGACATTTATATTTGAAGAGTTTATTTCCAAAATACTATATCCACCAATCTTTCACATTTGAGCGTTTTCATCAGAAATGATTGCTTATGTGTACCTTCATTTGTGTGTAAAATATAACTGTTCTCCGATTTTTTATAAATAGATTTTAGATGTGTATGAAAAATGTTTTTTTGCTAAACGCTATATATCCATTGTTTCGCTGGAATGGAATGTTCTTATCCTGTATATGTGACTGTGATATGTGGTTGTCTCACCTACCTATCTTAAGACGAATGCACTTACTGTAAGTCGCTCTGGATAAGAGCATCTTCTAAATGACTAAAATGTCAAATGTAAATGTTTTACATCCAGATCTCATATTACTGTATTGAATATTTTTTTTTTAAACGTTTTCTAAATATTGATGTCACAAATGTATCATTTGCACAGTTATTTATAAAACATTTAGTTATTTGTTACATTTGACTGTGTAAAACCTAGCAGTACTACTTACTATAAATATATAAAGGTATGTGGACACCCCTTCAAATAAATGGATTCGGCTATTTCAGCCACACCTGTTGCTGACAGGTGTATAAAATCGAGCACACAGCCATGCAATCTCCATAGCCAAAAATTGGCAGTAGAATGGGATGCCACCTTTCCAACAAGTCAGTTCGTAAAATGTCTGCCCTGCTAGAGGTGCCCCGGTCAACTGTAAGTGCTGTTATTGTGAAGTGGAAACGTCTAGGAGCAACAATGGCTCAGCCGCGAAGTGGTAGTCCACACAAGCTCACAGAATGGGACCACCGAGTGCTGAAGCGCAGAGCATGTAAAAACCGTCTGACCTCGGTTGCAACACTCACTACCGAGTTCCAAACTGCCTCTGGAAGCAACATCAGCACAATAACTTTTCATAGGGAGCTTCATGAAATGGGTTTCCATGGCCGAGCAGCTGCACACAAGCCTAAGATCACCATGCGCAATGCCAAACATCAACTGGAGTAGTGTAAAGCTCGCTGCCATTGGACTCTGGAGCAGTGGAAATGCGTTCTCTGGAGTGATGAATCATGCTTCACCATCTGGCAGTACGACCAACGAATCTGGGTTTGGCGGATGCCAGGAGAACGCTACCTGCCCGAATGCATAGTGCCAACTGTAAAGTTTGGAGGCTGAAGAAATTCGGCTTAGCACCTAAAACCCTCACAAACTTTTACAGATGCACAATTGAGAGCATCCTGTCGGGCTGTATCACCGCCTGGTACGGCAACTGCACCGCCCACAACCGCAGGGCTCTCCAGTGGGTGGTGCGGTCTGCCGAATGCATTACCGGGGGCAAACTACCCGCCCTCCAAGACACATACAGCACCCGATGTCACAGGAAGGCCAAAAAGATCATCAAGGACATCAACCACCCAAGCCACTGCCTGTTCACCCCGCTATCATCCAGAAGGCGAGGTCAGTATAGGTGCATCAAAGCTGGGACCGAGAGAATGAAAAACAGCTTCTATCTCAAGGCCATCAGACTGTTAAATAGCCATCACTAGCACATTAGAGGCTGCTGCTGCCTATTGAAATCACTGGCCACTTTAAGAAATGGAACACTTGTCACTTTAATAATGTTTACATATCTTGCACTACTCATCTCATATATATACAGTGGGGAGAACAAGTATTTGATACACTGCCGATTTTGCAGGTTTTCCTACTTACAAAGCATGTAGAGGTCTGTAATGTTTATCATAGGTACACTTCAACTGTGAGAGACGGAATCTAAAACAAAAATCCAGAAAATCACATTGTATGATTTTTAAGTAATTAATTTGCATTTTATTGCATGACATAAGTATTTGATCACCTACCAACCAGTAAGAATTCCGGCTCTCACAGACCTGTTAGTTTTTCTTTAAGAAGCCCTCCTGTTCTCCACTCATTACCTGTATTAAATGCACCAGTTTGAACTCGTTACCTGTATAAAAGACACCTGTCCACACACTCAATCAAACAGACTCCAACCTCTCCACAATGGCCAAGACCAGAGAGCTGTGTAAGGACATCAGGGATAAAATTGTAGACCTGCACAAGGCTGGGATGGGATACAGGACAATAGGCAAGCAGCTTGGTGAGAAGGCAACAACTGTTGGCGCAATTATTAGAAAATGGAAGAAGTTCAAGATGACGGTCAATCACCCTCGGTCTGGGGCTCCATGCAAGATCTCACCTCGTGGGGCATCAATGATCATGAGGAAGGTGAGGGATCAGCCCAGAACTACACGGCAGGACCTGGTCAATGACCTGAAGAGAGCTGGGACCACAGTCTCAAAGAAAACCATTAATAACACACTACGCGGTCATGGATTAAAATCCTGCAGCGCACGCAAGGTCCCCCTGCTCAAGCCAACGCATGTCCAGGCCCGTCTGAAGTTTGCCAATGACCATCTGGATGATCAAGAGGAGGAATGGGAGAAGGTCATGTGGTCTGATGAGACAAAAATAGAGCTTTTTGGTCTAAACTCCACTCGCCGTGTTTGGAGGAAGAAAAAGGATGAGTACAATCCCAAGAACACCATCCCAACCGTGAAGCATGGAGGTGGAAACATCATTCTTTGGGGATGCTTTTCTGCAAAGGGGACAGGACAACTGCACCGTATTGAGGGGAGGATGGATGGGGCCATGTATCGCGAGATCTTGGCCAACAACCTCCTTCCCTCAGTAAGAGCATTGAAGATGGGTCGTGGCTGGGTCTTCCAGCATGACAACGACCCGAAACACCAGCCAGGGCAACTAAGGAGTGGCTCCGTAAGAAGCATCTCAAGGTCCTGGAGTGGCCTAGCCAGTCTCCAGACCTGAACCCAATAGAAAATCTTTGGAGGGAGCTGAAATTCTGTATTGCCCAGCGACAGCCCTGAAACCTGAAGGATCTGGAGAAGGTCTGTATGGAGGAGTGGGCCAAAATCCCTGCTGCAGTGTGTGCAAACCTGGTCAAGACCTACAGGAAACGTATGATCTCTGTAATTGCAAACAAAGGTTTCTGTACCAAATATTAAGTTCTGCTTTGCTGATGTATCAAATACTTATGTCATGCAATAAAATGCAAATTAATTACTTAAAAATCATACAATGTGATTTTCTGGATTTTTGTTTTAGATTCCGTTTCTCACAGTTGAAGTGTACCTATGATAAAAATTACAGACCTCTACATGCTTTGTAAGTAGGAAAACCTGCAAAATCGACAGTGTATCAAATACTTGTTCTCCCCATTGTATATATATATATATACTGCATTCTATTCTATAATATTCTACTGTATCTTAGTCCATGCCACTCTGTCATTGCTTGTCCATATATGTATATATTCTTAAATCCCATTCCTTACTAGTTTTGTGTGTATTGGCTATATGTTGTGAAATTGTTAGATATTACTTGTTAGATATTACTGCACTGTCGGAGCTAGAAGCACAAGCATTTCGCTACACCCGCTATAACATCTGCTAAACACTTGTAGGTGACAAATAAATGTTGATTTTATTTTATTTTATTTGAACGGCGACTGTGAGCCAGGCCGATCGCCCAAAATCAGTGCCCGACCTCACTAATGCTCTTGTCGCTGAATGGAAGCAAGTCCCCGCAGCAATGTTCCAACATTAAGTGGAAAGCCTTCCCAGAAGAGTGGAGGCTGTTATAGCCGCAAATGGGGGGACTCCATGATTTTAGAATGAGATGTTCGATGAGCAGGTGTCCACATACTTTTGATCATGTAGTGTATTTCTCTGAGAGTGAGGCGGATATATAGCATTTTGCCAAAAAAACATGATTATTTGTCTTTCTGAAATGAAACCATCAAGTGATATATTTTAAACAAATACACGTCTGTCATTGAACCCCATGCCATGATTAGATAGTGAAAAACCACACCAATCTCTTTAATAATTTCTCTAAACAATAAAAGCTAATTTACCAACATTTCTGAAAATGGATATATAGCATTTTGGAATGAAACTCTTAATTTCCAGTTTACGCAGCAGCACTCAGAAGCACTAGAACAAAAGTAATTAACAGAGTCTTCACAAAATCACAGCAGGCGTACGGTAATGCCACTTATCTCATTAAGGCTATGGCATCGACAGAAAACTGACAAACAAAGAAGCTAATCCGAGGCACATTAACTGTGCTGATAATTCAATAGAACTTTCATTTGGCTGCCATCTTGCTCTGTTTGTTCGATGATGCTCTTTCTTTCCAAACAGTAGAGCACACAGACCCATCATAACGACTCATAAGGTCTCTCTCTCCGTCTCGCTCTCTCTCTCTTGCTCTCTCTTTCCTAGAAAAAAAACATCAACCATTAGACAATGGGTAGCAGTCTTAATTAGAAAAATGACTTCCTTTGCAATCCTGGCTAAGTAGTTTACATACTGTAATTACAGGGACCAAATCATCTTTTCATCATTTCACTGATTGAGTTCATCAACCCAGTAGGATCTCTTGTGTTGTGCTGCTTGTGCTCAGGGAACATCTGGGCTCAGAGAATTAGCCTTTATTGTAGCAAACATTACTACATGTACCCTCCTGCTGCATTACATTACTACATGTACTACAAGTTCCCATTTCACATTATTGTGATCATTTGTGAATTAGATAGATCACAATAAAGTCTGAATACATGGGCAGGTAAATATTTGCGATCACTGTTCAAGGACATCATTTGATGATGTTTTAGGGATTGTGGTTGGCACATTTAGCTTTGAAGCTCCACATTCACTGTGGAGTATAAACACATTGCAGTGTGGTTAAGGAGAGTAGATTTCCAGATTTCGTAAACTTTTCCATGCCCTCAGTGCACTATGACAATGACCTTACACTTTGGTCAACCTTGATACATTGAATAGTATTAAGGCTCATTTTATGCAGAGGATTTTTTTTGTGCATCTTTGGTCACACATAATCTCCAGTCTAAACTACCTGTCACCTTTGAGTTCCTAAGGTGAAGTGATTTTTCTCTCATGGTCCTATGAGGCAGCTAGCTCTGTCCCTTTGTGTCGTCAATAAAGCCAATAGTTTAATGAGGCAGCTGTTGGATTTTCACTAATCACTCTACCCTGATTGCTCTGATGAGTGGATGATGCTCTTAAATAATCACCCACACAAAAAATTGGCAAAATAATTATCATCATCTCCCTAAGTACTGCAGCTGCACTGCCTGCAATAATTACAAATAGAATAGGGTGCATTCTGTCATCCTTTATAACCACTTATTATTAGAGCTAATGCTGAGTGGAGCAGTACTGTAAAGACAGTATTCAGAGGCACATTAGTTGGATACCTAGCTACATAAAGACTTCATAACACATTCATAACCCATAAATAACCCATTCATAAGCAGTACATTAGCAAAGCTTATATTAACAATGGCAAGTTTATGTTTTGTCACAGTGATGTCATTTATACTGCAATTATTATTAACCCTAACTTATGGAATTCTTTATGGGATTCATCATGAAATACCTGCGTTGGTTTTCACAATACCTAGTTGGAAGTCTTGCAGCCAGTGTTGTGGTATTGACAGTGCATACTGAGTGAGGAACACTGATAATCAGTGCAGGGAGGTAGTAGACTTCAAATCAGATCCCCTTGGATCTGTTGTTGCCCTCACCCACCCACCCCTTCCCCTTGTCCAGTAACAGCCTGGCAGACACAATTAACATTTCCATAAAAACAATTCCCTGCTTCCAATAGTCCAATGCAATTTGTTTTCCATCTCTGTTCATTAATCATTGTTTAAATCAGTGAGCCATCTTTTCCTCACTGCCATCTGCACTCAGCTGTGTTACAGAGATGACACCTCGTCTCTTAATCGAAGCTGACAGCCAAGAGGACGCCTGTCCAAATAGCTTTCTGCATATTTGCACCACCTCTCCACTCAACATCCCTCCTTGCTGCCATCAGGTAAACGTGGGTTATTCAATGGATTTCTAATTAATCTAAGAGGTGCACACTCACACGTGCACGCAGACACGCACACATGTATGCACTAGCTGACACGCACGCACGTACACACAGGCACACACACACACATGCACATGCACACACACACATCAACACTTTAAGTTCTGAAATGTAAAGCTATGGCTGCTTGTAAAGAGAAAAGGGGAACAACAAACGCAACAACAAAGGAATCTTATACATTCCACAATTTGTTCAAGCTGGCAGGAGTATTTTTTTCAGTTAAATGAGTGCACTTTTTCCTATACAACACTATTGTTTTCCTAGAATTGGGAGCAAGGTTATTAATTATTCACTGTTTAGTGTTCTTGTATGAGGGAGCTGTGCTTTTCATTCCATTGCCTCATAGTTCACAGACTTAAGGCCATGGAGCGTTGGCAATTTCTTCAGGCAATATGCTGAGAGAGTGTTGTTAATCATGAGCCAGGCATTAAAATGAAACTTCACTTTGTTAAAATAAAAGTAACAGTTTGGAGGGTTGAGAAGGTTTTTGAACTCATTTATCCTTCTCTGACTTGCTACCAGATTGACCAGTGTACTGCCGAGGACCAGAGCGTCCAGACAAACACATCAAATAACTTTAGCTTCACACATTTTCAAAGTGTTTAATGCTGAACGGCAAACAATTTAGACCTTTTGTGAGAAAATCTGACGTGGTAGCAAGAGAGTGCCAACAAGTTCATTTGGCCTGTTCATCTGAGCTTGGATTATAGATATTCAAATCATGTGCTTGGTGTTTAAACAAGTGATTCCATCAGGGGAGAAAGTTGCTAAGCAGATCTTTGCCATGTACTATAAGTCCTCTAACATCACTTGCAACATAGTAAAGAGGATAAGATACTAGCACCTGACTTGACGTTGATTTCAGCTTCAGTCAGCCTCACTCTGATTTTTTCCATCTTGCTTTACTCACATTTACTCATATTTTGCATTATGTTAAAGGTTAAAGGCTATTCTAACATAAGCACAATTCCAATAGCCTGGGTGTCAGTCTGTTCTGCTCTCTTGCCCACTTCTCATGGAATTGCCATGCCAAACTCTGGTACCCAGGCTACAATTCCATCATAATAAACAGATAATATTCTGAGACATTTTCAAATCAAGACACGCCTTGCATTTCACAGCTTGCTTATTCTCTCATCAACAACAAACACATTTATCAACTAGCTCCAGTTTTTGCTTTTCTAATAAAGAGGGTTGTGGTTAAATTATGTGTAAATTCCAAGGCTGAATATTTAAAGCTGATTGATCGTACTGGCTGCAACCCACCTGCTCCTCCTCCTGTCCCCTTGGAGCCTGTGAGAGGAGAACTCCGTATTGGACAGGAACAGAGCATTATGGACTCTTAGCTCACATATGACAGATGGGGCATCATCGCTTCAAAGGCGAGCATTTGGAGACGAGAGGGGGGAGTGTAGGTAAGGGCTAAGGGGAAGGGGTATTTCAACAACACCTCTCTATCCAGGTGACAGTGATAGATATTAGACTAGAGATTCTCTATTATCAAAGTATTCACTGTACCCACTCAAAACCTCTGTGTATCACCATTCACGTTACACACATTATTATACATAAGGAGAAGTCTGACAAACATCATTAATAAAACATCTGTACATCCCACAGTCCTTCAGCCACAGCCCTCAACCCAATTACCACAGTGGATGACTTGATATGTGCTGTATTAAAATGAGTGTTTACTGCAACAGATTATCTATGAAGAGAAGATCACAGTAGACTGTCATTACACTACAACACATTGTCCTTTTGATTGAAAAGAGAGAAAGAAAATAAGCTAACCTGAGAGTCTAATTAGGAATCACCCATCAGCCACACACCGTGTATTTTGACATACAGTGCCTTCAGAAAGTATTCACACCCAGTGTTCCCTAAAAAAAAAAAAAAGCACTTTAAGTTAGTTATAACAGTGGCCAAGTAGGCTACTGTGGCTATTTGATCATTATGTAGGCCTATCAGAATGGCCTACCATCAAAAACAATGGAGAAAATGCATCCCATAACATTTTAACATGGAAATAGCTGTGTTATTATTCAGCCTACAGTAGCAGCCAATGTGTGGTGTTCAATGTAGGCCAACATTCCGTGAGACTTTTGGAAAAAACATGCAAACTGTTTATCCACTTGTCCTTCAGACAAGGAGACTGAAAATGTGTTGTTTGATGCAAGAAACCACTTTACAAAATAAAGATCATTATTATTCCCATACCAATATCAGACAAATTATGCTACCCTCTGCCTATTGGCTACTTTGCTTAATCAAGCCTGTCTCAAAATACAACACTGCCCCTTTAAGACAGAAAAAATGCTTTTATCTGACTTGCTTTTCAAAGATGTCTAGAAATGCACACGTTTTGTGCTCTTGTAGGAAGCAACCACTCCCCCATTGTTGACTAGGAATTAGCTATAACTGGGCTAATAACTCACTAACTAGCAAAGAATATGAACAAATGTGTACACGTGGCTACATGCAGCTCTCGCTTTGATCTCAAAACAAGCCCATCTACTCCCGACCACTTATGCTGTAAATACAGTCCAGTTCAAAGTGAATGGCACAGATCCATATATGGCAATGGTTTATTTGCATATAAGGATACTGCAGCTCTGATTGGTTATGCCGCACCTGTCTGTAGAGTACAGGCTGAGTGCCTGTCATGCATTTCAATGCAATAGAATCCTACTCCGATGCATTTTGCCAACAAGAAAATCTCTTGCATAGTTAGTTTTGTATACTAAGTCTTGCATAGTTCGTTTTGTTTAGGAATGTTGCATTGAAAGTGGCTAAGATTAGCAATTCCAACAGTAGAGGAAAACCACAAAGTTTAGTGAAGTTCAATCTCGTGCTTCTCTGCACAGGCTAATATTTCTTCTGTGCAGCAGTCCCGGGGGAGCTTAGAGGGAACATTGTTCACACCTCTTGACAAAGTGGGATTAAAATGGATTTAATTGTCATTTCTGGTCAACTATCTAGACAAAATACTCTGTAATGTCAGTGGAAGAAAAATTCTAACATTGATAAAAAATGTATGGAAAATACTACACTAATATGTCTTGATTAGATAAGTATTCACCCCCATGAGACAATACATGTTAGAAACACCTTTGATAGCGATTACAGCTTTGAGTCTTTTTGGGTAAGTCTCTAAGAACTTTGCACACCTCGATTGTACAATATTTGCCCATTATTCTTTTTTAAATACTAGAAAGCCATTTTCATGCCGATTTAGCTCAAAACTGTAACTAGGCCACTCAGGAACATTCAATGTCATCTTGGTAAGCAACTCCAGTGTATATTTGGCTTTGTGTTTTAGGTTATTGTCCTGCTGAAAGGTGAATTTGTCTCCCAGTGTCTGTTGGAAAGAAGACTGAATCAGGTTTTCCTCTAGGATTTTGCCTGTGCTTAGCTGTATTCCGTTTATTTTTATCCAAAAAAAACTCCCTAGTCCTTGCCGATGACAAGCATACCCTTAACATGATGCAGCCACCACCATGCTTGAAAATATGAAGAGTGGTACCCAGTGATGTGTTGTGTTGGATTTGCCCCAAACATAACGCTTTGTATTCAGGACAAAAAGTTAATTTCTTTGCCACTTTTTTTGCTGTATTACTTAAGTACCTTGTTGAAAACAGGCTGCATGTTTTGGAATATTTGTATTCTGTACACGCTTCCTTCTTTTCACTTTGTCATTTAGGATAGTATTGTTGAGTAACTACAATGTTGTTGATCCATCCTCAGTTTTCTCATATCACAACCATTAAACTCTGTAACTGTTTTAGAATCCCCATTGGCCTCATAGTGAAATCCCTGAGCAGTTTCCTTCCTCTCCGGCACTTGAGTTAGGAAGGACGCCTGTATCTTTGCAGTGACTGGGTGTATTGATACACCACCCAAAGCCTAATTAATAACTTCACCATGCTCAAAGGTTTATTCATCATCTTATTTTTATATTTTTACACATCTAGCAATCAGTGCCCTCCTTTGCGAGGCATTGCAAAACCTCCCTGGTCTTTGTGGTTGAATCTGTGCTTGAAATTCACTACTCAATTGAGGGACCTTACAGATAATAGTATGTGTGGGGTACAGAGATGGGGTAGTCATTCAAAAATCATGTTAAACACTATTATTGAACACAGAATGAGTCCATGCAACTTGTCATTTGTTAAGCACATTTTTACTCCTGAGGCTTGCCATAAGAAAGGGGTTGAATACTTATTCATTCAAGACATTTCAGCTTTTTATTTTGTATTAATTACAAAAATGTTCTACAAACAAAATTCCACATTGACATTATGGGGTATTGTGTGTAGATCAGTGGCACAACATCTCAATTTAATACATTTTAAATTCAGGCTGTAACTCAACAAAATGTGGAAGAAATAGGGGTGTGAATCAATTCTGAAAGCACTAGGACCTGCTATTCCACCATCATACACAATCCTGTTTTGTCCATTCGACATGACTTATGAATGAATTTGGGGTAAATTCAAGCATTGAAATATATACACTATCATACACTATATGACTACTCCACCTTTACTTACTTTTTGACTATATTTCCCAAGTTCCCTTTACTTAATAGCCTACGGTCATTGGCATTACCAGGGGCAGCCAACCTCACCATAAGGCGCTTATGCATGCACACAAATCTATTCTGAGAAACCATGTTATTCTGAGAAATCGGCATTCGAATAAACTGAAAGTTAGAGTTGCTGGAGATGATAAAAACATGTTTGATTATTGTAAAAAAAATAATTAAAAAAATGTCCTTACCTGGGCATTCAGATCAGCGCATGTAAAAGACTCCAGCGCGTATTGGACTCGAAGTGACAGCTTGAGTTGTCAGTGACTAGTGATGGCCTGTGTCTCTGACTTTTCCGTGATCCTGCGCTAAAGGGTAATAATAAAATCAGACCTCCGTCAACATCCTTCAACTATTAAACATGCATGCTTTCGAAATGAAGTATGGCAGCATATGAGCTTATAGTTTAATGTCTGTGAGAAGGAGGCAGCATATGAGCTTATAGTTTCATGTCGGTGAGAAGGAGGGGATATGACCACTTCGAGATGGCGTGGACTCCCCCATCTGGTAGTTGACAAGCACTGCGTAAATTATGCTAGGTTATTTGCATCTCCAACTCCAAGATTATCAACTACCCGTTTCGTTTAAATTAGTCATCATGATGATGCACATACCATTCTGTTAATTTTTGCTCTGTAAAAACGTCACATTTTAGTGGGTTATTTTAAATTAGGTCTAGTCACCATGCACATTAATTGTTATACATTTTTGCACTGTAAAAACGTCACATTTAGTATGCCTGGCAGAGTTTATTTTCGGCAACCTCTTGTGTGTGACAGACACAGGATAAGATTTGGTGCGACTATGCTATGGGTCACCTCCTTATCATCTTAATCTTTCCGGATCGTGTGTGTGTGTGTGTGTGTGTGTGTGTGTGTGTGCGTTGAACATTTTTGATTGAGCCTTGCTCCTTAACCCCATGGACTACATCAACATCCAAAAAGTAGCCCTGTGATCTCAGATCGTCTACTCAAAATATTTATAATGAGGATTTTAGCCACTCTGACCCTTTGTAAAACATAATGAATAATGCAAGATACCTCTGACTTGTGATTCAGCTGTTTTTACAGTTAGTGCTTAGAGCACTCACATGCTTCTTTTCAGAAAGCTTAATTGGGTGCTTGTAACATCCATCACACTCCTGTCATCCCAATGACCTTCCCAATGGATTATTTTCTAATAGAGAGAAGGAATTTATCTATACAATAACCACACTCACAAATAATCCCATATTGTGCATACATCCTCGGGCATTCTACTTAGTTAGATGAAATGTATAGTCTCAATGTACTGCTGTTAGTTGTTGTTAGCTGCTGGTGCACTCTGACACCATTTACAGAGGTCTGACTTTCATTCAAATTAACTATATGACCCCAAATTGTTTAAATGTTAAATAGATGCAAGAACATGTGTGTGTGTGCATACTTACAGTATAGACACAGGTTAATGTAACACTTCAGGGGATGTTTCATAGACCAAGATTAAGCACACTCCTCAATTTAAAAGCAGTGATTCTCTATGGAACATGGTTTTAAGTACATGAGTAGGCTTTATCTGGGCACATTAAACCAGTCCACTTGTACAGCAAGGAACAGTTTAATGGCCCATTACATTTGTAGCTGGGAGCATGAGCCTCTTCTCTGAGCACCTGTCTGGTCAACAATACCTGCTTGTCTCTGCAAGGAGATCCTAAATTACCTAACTCTTAAATCCTGTTTAAACCCTGCAATGTAGATCTCACTGTTGTGTTTCGGATTATTAACGTGTTCCTTCGATCTCTTTGAACTGTTAAGTATATGGTCCAACATATACCTTCAAAGCTTAGCTTTTTAAGTCCAATGATCTGCCTCTAGCCAACACTCAACCATGTTAACCATTAGCTAATCTGTCTCATGCTACCTGGATTGGCTTTTCATATTGTAGCCCTAATCCTGATAATGAGGGGGGATCAACTCAGGACCAGTTCAGTTTAAAAGCTGCTTATCAAACCCTGCACTCTCACCACTTAGCAAGCAGCAAGTGATACAGTGCCGTGAAAAAGTATATATTTGCCCCCTTTCTGATTTGATCTATTTTTGCATAACTTCAACCAAAACCTAATATTAGATAAAGGGAACCTGAGTGAACAAATAACATAAAATGTTGATACTTATTTAATTTTTAAAAAATTACAAATTATGCAACACCTAATGCCCCTGTGTGAAAAAGTAATTTCACCATCACACTACCACCACCATGCTTGACCGTTGGTATGACGTTCTTACTGTGGAATGCAGTGTTTGGAACAGACATAACGGGACCCATGTCGTCCAAAAAGTCGACTTGAGTTTGCCAAAAAGCTCCTGAAAGCACCTGGATGATCGTCAAGACTCCTGGAAGAATGTTCTATGGACAGATGAGTCAAAAGTGGAACTTTTTGGACTACATGGGTCCCGTTATGTTTGCCGAAAACCAAACACTGCATTCCACAGTAAGAACCTCAAACCAACGGTCAAGTACGATGGTGGTAGTGTGATGGTTCAGGGATGCTTTGCTGCCTCAGGACCTTGATGACTTGTTATCATTGAAGGAACCATGAATTCTGCTCTGTATCAGAGAATTCTAAAGGAGAATGTCAGGCCATCTATCCGTGAGCTGAAGTCGAAGCCCAGCTGGGTCACGCAGGAAGACAATGATCCAAAACACACAATCAAGACATCAGAATGGCTCAAAAGCAACAAATCTAAAGTTTTGGAATGGTCAAAGTCCAGACCTAGGCCCGATTGAGATGTTATGGCAGGACCTGAAACGAGCAGTTCATGCTCGAAAACTCACCAATGTCGCTGACTTAAGGCAGTTCTGCATGGAAGAGTGTGCCAACTACAGGAAGCGTTTGGTTCTAAGGTGGAAAAAGTACCCAGTTGTCATACTTGAGTAAAAGTAAAGATACAGTACCTTAATAGAAAATGACTCAAGTAAAAGTGAAAGTCACCCAGTAAAATATTACTTGAGTAAAAGTATTTAGTTTTAATACTTAAGTATATTTAAAACCAAATGTAATTGCTAAAATATTCTTAAGAATCAAAAGTAAATGTAATTGCTAAAATATTCTTAAGTATCAAAAGTAAAAGTATAAATCATTTCACATTCCTTATAAGCAAACCAGATGGCACAAATGATCTATTGTTGGTCATTGTGGTTTGACATTTTCAAGATACACTATATACACACAAAAGTATGTGGACACCCCTTCAAATTAGTGGATTTGGCTATTTCAGCCACACCCGTTTCTGACAAGTGTGTAAAATCGAGCACACAGCCATGCAAATTCCATAGACAAACATTGGCAGTAGAATGGCCTTACTGAAGAGCTCAGTGACTTTCAATGAGGCACTGTCATAGAATGCCACCTTTCCAACAAGTCAAATTTCTGCCCTGCTAGAGCTGCCCCGGTCAACTGTAAGTGCTGTTATTGTGAAGTGAAAATGTCAAGGAGCAACAACGGCTCAGCCACGAAGTGGTAGGCCACACAAGCTCACAGAACGGGACCGCCGAGTGCTGAAGTGCGTAAAAATCATCTGTCCTCGGTTGCAACACTCACTACCGAGTTCCAAACTGCCTCTGGAATTAACGTCAGTAAAATTACTGTTCATCGGGAGCTTCATGAAATGGGTTTTCATGGCTGAGCAGCCGCACACAAGTCTAAGATCACCATGCGCAATGCCAAGCGTCGGCTGGAGTGGTGTAAAGCTCGCCGCCATTGGACACTGGAGCAGTGGAAACGCATTCTCTGGCGTGATGAATCACGCTTCACCATCTAGTAGTCGAACTGACTAATCTAGGTTTGGCGAATGCAAGGAGGACGCTACCTGCCTGAATGTATAGTGCCAACTGTAAAGTTTGGTGGAGGAGGAATAATGGTTCGGGCTAGGCCCCTTAGTTCCAGAGAAGGGAAATCTTAACGCTACAGCATACAATGACATTCTAGACGATTCTGTGGTTCCAACTTTGTGCCAACAGTTTGGGGAAGGCCCTTTCCTGTTTCAGCATGACAATGCCCCCGTGCACAAAGCGAGGTCCATATAGAAATGGTTTGTCGAGATCGGTGTGGAATAACTTGATTGGCCTGCACAGAGCCCTGACCTCAACCCCATCAGACACCTTTGGGATGAATTGGATCATCGACTGCGAGCCAGGCCTAATCGCCCAACATCAGTGGGTCCCTGCAGAAATGTTCCAACATCTAGTGGAAAGCCTTCCCAGAATAGTGGAGGCTGTTATAGCAGCAAAGTGGGTACCAACTCCTTATTAATGCCAATGATTTTGGAATGAGATGTTCGACGAGCAGGTGTTCACATACTGTTGTTAATGTAGTGTATGTGGCATACCTGTTATGGACAATACAGACCAACACGAACATTAGCAGTGGGCATCCATCCTACCACCTCTGACCACAGAACATCAGCCAACATCAGCCATTCTCAAATGACTGCCTCGCCTGGTTCACCAACTACTTCTCAGATAGAGTTCAGTGTGTCAAATCGGAGGGCCTGTTGTCTGGACCTATGGCAGTCTCTATGGGGGTGCCACAGGGTTCAATTCTTGGGCCGACACTTTTCTCCGTGTATATCAATGATGTCGCTCTTGCTGCTGGTGACTCTCAGATCCACCTCTACGCAGACGACACCATTTTGTATACATCTGGCCCTTCATTGGACACTGTGTTAACAAACCTCCAAACGAGCTTCAATGCCATACAACACTCCTTCAGTAGCCTCCAACTGCTCTTAAACACTAGTAAAACTAAATGCATGCTTTTCAATCGAACGCTGCTGGCACCCGCCCACCCGACTAGAATCACCACTCTCGACGGGTCTGACCTAGAGTATGTGGACAACTACAAATACCTAGGTGTCTGGTTAGACTGTAAACTCTCCTTCCAGACTCACATAAAGAATCTCCAATCCAAAGTTAAATCTAGAATCAGCTTCCTATTTCGCAACAAAGCCTCCTTCACTCATGCTGCCAAACATGCCCTCGTAAAACTGACTATCCTACCGATCCTTGACTTCGGCGATGTCATTTACAAAATAGCCTCCAACACTCTACTCAGCAAACTGGATGTAGTCTATCACAGTGCCATCCGTTTTGTCTCCAAAGCCCCATACACTACCCACCACTGTGACCTGTACGCTCTTGTTGGCTGCTCCTCACTACATGTTCGTCGTCAAACCCACTGGCTCCAGGCCATCTATAAATCACTGCTAGGCAAATCCCCGCCTTATCTTAGCTCATTGGTCACCATAGCAGCACCCACCCGTAGTCTGCGCTCCAGCAGGTATATCTCACTGGTCATTCCCAAAGCCAACACCTCCTTTGGCCGCCATTCCTTCCAGTTCTCTGCTGCCAATGACTGGAACGAATTGCAAAAATCTCTGAAGCTGGAGACTCTTATCTCCCTCACTAACTTTAAGCATCAGTTGTCAGAGCACCTTACCGATCACTGCACCTGTACACAGCCCATCTGAAATTAGCCCACCCAACTACCTCATCCCTATATTGTTATTTATTTTGCTCTTTTGCACCCCAGTATCTCTATTTGCACATAATCTCTTGCACATCTAGCATTCCAGTGTTAATATTATTGTAATTATTTTGCACTATAGCCTATTTATTGCCTTACCTCCATAACTTGCTACATTTGCACACACTGTATATATATTTTCTGTTGTATTTTTTACTTTATGTTTTGTTTTACCCCATATGTAACTCTGTGTTGTTTTTATCGCACTGCTTTGCTTTATCTTGGCCAGGTCGCAGTTGTAAATGAGAACTTGTTCTCAACTGGCTTACCTGGTTAAATAAAGGTGAAATAAAAATAAATAAATAAAATCATCTTGTTCATTTCCAGACAATTCTACATGTTGAATCGCCACCCTCTTTGACACTGAGCAGGGGCTCTACGGCGCACGGTCAACGTTTGTGTTGGTCTGGCTCATCCTTTAGTGATGAGTAAAGGAGATAAGGTTTGAGGAAATCTACCCAAAATGTGACTTTTTACAAAAATCATTTATTTTCATTCCAGTTTACAACAATATTTATTTGGACATAAAGCTGGTCACAGAGGTGGACATTAGGCAGGTACAAAGGGATTGGGGACAATAAAGGGTAGTCAGCATATGACCCTGTGTAGAATAATCATAGAAAATAAAAAAGGGAAAGGAAAAAAATTAATGATGCAGAGCATGTCATTTTTAGCATAGCAGGCAAAATCATGGATCAAACAAATAGAGTGGTAAACCATTGGCCTTGTCAAGACACTGACACGAGACCAACCACCATAAAATGAGCAGCTAGGCAGTGTTGACTAGTGTAGTGCCATAATGTTGGAGGATGAGGGCTTTAAATAAACGACTAGTGTAGTGCCATAATATTGGAGGATGAGGGCTCTAAATAAACGACTAGTGTAGTGCCATAATGTTGGAGGATGAGGGCTCTAAATAAACGACTAGTGTAGTGCCATAATGTTGGAGGATGAGGGCTCTAAATAAACAACCTCTTTACCTAAATAAATATTGCCGTGAAGTGCTAACTTAGAAAATGGGGTGCATTCTTACCAACAAAAGCTTGATGTTCCTTACAAGGCAGGTAAATGGTTAAGCGTAAGGGTGTTGGGTTGCGTTCTAAACAATGCTATGCTACTCTTGCAGAGTACAGCATCTTACAGAACAGCCATATTGTAATAGACACCCTGTGTACTAACAGGAAAAACATTATGAGAGAGAAGAGAGGCTTGAAAAGTGATGAGAAAAAAAGAAGACATGGCAGATATTAGGGTGGTTTCACTGTCTGTCCAGCTCAAAAAAGTGCTGGCGTAGAAAATCTATGTTAAAAAAGGAACCAGTAGTGTGTATCCTGGAGACTGGCTTTGCTGGGTCACTTCTGCTGCAGCCGGGCAGCTTTGAACTTGGATACCCGCTTAGGGGCCTCCCGGGGAGCTTCAGGAGCCACCTCCTCCAGCTTCCGCTCTGGAATAGTGGGCAGAGCTGGCGGGGCAATGGTTAGGTGGAGGATCGACGAGGGAATAGGCTCCTTCTCCACCACTGTGCATGAAAAGGCCTGGATGATCAACAAAAAATAACAGAGGACTTTAATGAGAGGCTGTAGAGCTGGACAGTGCACAGACAAACAACATGTCTAAGGTGTACCCCTATTCAACATTCAAAGATCATGATTAGAAAAACTAATCAGCAGAGGACCAGGGTTGTACTCATTAGGGCCTGCAACGGAAAATGAATGTTTCTTATTGGACAAGATGTTCAGGTAGTCCCTCTCTGTTTTAGTCCGTTGTCATCCGTTTAGTGTCTAATGAACATGACCCAGCTTAGTTTTACCTCGAAGCGTCTGGTGGGGTGTAGAGGGTTCCCAGTGGGGCTGTCCTCCTCAGTGATGCCGTCGCTGGTGTCGCTGTACGTGTTCTCGTCATGGCTAAGGGTGCGTCCGAACGTCCTGCGCTCCTCGAAGTCGGCAGCGCTGCTCTCGCTGGTGTCGCTACACCCGCTGTTCTCTCTGCTCCGGGACTTTAGGATGGACTTCCTGGGGATGGGCTCACCATTCTTCACATCCACAAACAACCTGACAAAAGTCCACAAACATTCACCTAGTCAGCCATTATACCCAATCAGATCGCAGAACTTGTTAATAGACAGACACCATACCGAATCAGAACAAATAACCTGGAAACATTCAAAGTAAACAACATTTCATATATGCCAACACATTTGACCCAAAATGTTGCTAAAAGGTACCCCAACCAAGATCTAGATAAGCATATGTTTTCGTTTCAGTCGCCTCCATCTCCTCTAACTGAAGCTAATTGTAAAATTAACAGCCAAACAGAAAGACTCATGTGAAGGTGAAATTACAGAGGAGGAACTTCTGGATGCAATTAAAGACTAAGTCTGGGAAAACTCCAGGGTTGGATGGCATACCAGTCGAAGTATACCAAACCTTTTTTGATATACTAAGAGGACTGCTATTAGCATGTTTTAACCACTCCTATGTAAATGGTAGATTATCTGACACTCAAGAAGAAGGTCTGATCTCATTATTACTGAAACAGGATACAAGTGGAAAATATAAAGATCCAGTCCATTTAAAAAATTGGAGGCCCCTTACACTTCAGTGTTGTGATGCAAAAATTCTAGCAAAATGTATAGCGCATAGAATTAGAAAGGTATTGTCGGATATTATTCATTCTAATCAGACAGGTTTTTTACAAGGAAGATACATTGGAGATAATATATGGCAAGTATTGGAAACAATAGAACATTATGGAAAATCTGAGAAACCAGGCCTGCTATTCATAGCAGACTTCGAAAAGGCATTTGATAAAGTACGACTGGGGTTTATATATAAATGCCTGGAGCATTTCAATGTTGGTGAATCTCTTCAAGATCATGTATAGTAACCCTAGGTGTAAAATTGTAAATAATGGCTATTTCTCCGAAAGTTTTAAACTGTCAAGAGGAGTGAAACAAGGTTGTCCACTATCGGCATATCTATTTATTGTGGCCATCGAGATGTTAGCTATTAAAATCAGATCCAACAATAATATCAGTGGATTAGAAATCCAGGGCTTAAAAACAAAGGTGTCATTATACGCTGATGTTTTCTTTTAAATCCACAACTAGAATCACTCCACAGCCTCATAGAGGATCTAGATACATTTTCTAACCTCTCTGGATTACAACCAAATTATGACAAATGTACTATATTATGTATTGGATCAATAAAAAATACAATTTTTACATTGCCATGTAGTTTACCAATAAAATGGTCTGATGGTGATGTGGATATACTCGGAATACATATCCCAAAGGAAATAAATGATCTCACTTCAATAAATTATAATAGAAAGTTAGCAAAAATAGATAAGATCTTGCTACCATGGAAAGGTGGGTGCCTGTCCATTTGTGGAAAAATCACTCTGATTAACTCTTTAGTATTATCCCAGTTTACCTATTTGCTTATGGTCTTGCCTACGCCTAGCAAACAGTTTTTTAAATTATATGAGGAAAAAATATTCCATTTTATTTGGAACGGCAAGCCAGACAAAATTAAACGGGCCTTTTTATATAATGAATATGAATTCGGAGGACAGAAATTATTAAATATTAAAGTATTAGACCTATCACTAAAAGCTTCAGTCATACAAAAGTTATACTTAAATCCGAACTGGTTCTCTAGCAAATTAGTAAGATTGTCTCACCCAATGTTCAAGAATGGCTTTTTCCCCTTTATTCAGATTACAACTACTCACTTTCAGTTACTTGAAAAGGAAATAATCTCCCAGATATCACTATTTCTAAAACAAGCCATAGAAGGTTGATTGCAATTTCAATTTAATCATCCAGAAACGACAGAACAAATAATGCAACAAATATTGTGGTTAAACTCAAATATACTAATTGACAAAAAACCTTCTTTTTTTTGACAACATTTAAAAGGTATAATCTTTCTAAATGATATCATCGGTAGGACTGGTGGAGTTATGTCGCACATGCAGCTAACAAAAACATATGGAAATGTCTGCTCTACCCAAAATTACAACCAAATAATTGCAGCCTTACCGCAAAAAGGGAAGAGGAAAGTGGAAGGAGGAAAAAGTAAGGAACTTGTCTGTCGGCCTTGCATTAAAGAACATAATTGGTTAAGGAAAACTGTGATAAATAAAAAGGTATATCAGTTTAATTTAAGGACCAAAGGATTGACAGCCGTCCCATATAGATTGCAAAATAGTTGGGAAGAGATTTTTGACGTACCGATCCCATGGCATAGTGTTTATGGACTGATACTCAAAACGACACCGGATTCAAAACTTTAAATTATTATATAAAATTCTTGCTACCAATAGAATGTTATTTATATGGGGATACAATCTTCCCAGCTCTGCAGATTTTGCTGCGAAGAGACAGAATCATTAGATCATTTGTTTTGGTACTGTTGAATGGAATTGAAGGATGGGACTAATAACAACTAACAACAAACAATAACAAGATAACTAATAATGTAGGCACGCTGTGTCCATAATAAGTGTATGGGTTGTAGGTTGGGAGCTTTTGTGAAGGAGCACAGTTAGAAAGATATGGCATATAGAAGCAAACCGGATGGACATCATGAAGATGATCGGAGAGGTTGAGAGTAGAAGACGTTCAGGAGAAAGAACAAACAAAATGTAATTACTGTAAAATTGACTGTGTCCATAAAATGTAGATAGTGGGTATGGGCTGGAAGTAGAGGCCTAGGCGTTGTTGTTCACTAGTTTACTCCAAGTGGGGAAAGGGTGGCGGGGTTGGAAAGTAATAAAGGGGAATATATATATTTTTTTTAAAGGATATGTATGTGTATGTATGTATGTATGTATGTATGTATGTGTGTATATGTGTATGTACAGTGGGGGAAAAAAGTATTTAGTCAGCCACCAATTGTGCGAGTTCTCCCACTTAAAAAGATGAGAGAGGCCTGTAATTTTCATCATAGGTACACGTCAACTATGACAGACAAAATGAGAAAAAAAAATCCAGAAAATCACATTGTAGGATTATTAATGAATATATTTGCAAATTATGGTGGAAAATAAGTATTTGGTCACCTACAAACAAGCAAGATTTCTGGCTCTCACAGACCTGTAACTTCTTCTTTAAGAGGCTCCTCTGTCCTCCACTCGTTAACTGTATTAATGGCACCTGTTTGAACTTGTTATCAGTATAAAAGACACCTGTCCACAACCTCAAACAGTCACATTTCAAACTCCACTATGGCCAAGACCAAAGAGCTGTCAAAGGACACCAGAAACAAAATTGTAGACCTGCAACAGGCTGGGAAGACTGCATCTGCAATAGGTAAGCAGCTTGGTTTGAAGAAATCAACTGTGGGAGCAATTATTAGTAAATGGAAGACATACAAGACCACTGATAATCTCCCTCGATCTGGGGCTCCACGCAAGATCTCCCCCCCTTGGGGTCAAAATGATCACAAGAACGGTGAGCAAAAATCCCAGAACCACACGGGGGGACCTAGTGAATGACCTGCAGAGAGCTGGGACCAAAGTAACAAAGCCTACCATCAGTAACACACTACGCCGCCAGGGACTCAAATCCTGCAGTGCAGACGTGTCCCCCTGCTTAAGCCAGTACATGTCCAGGCCCGTCTGAAGTTTGCTAGAGTGCATTTGGATGATCCAGAAGAGTATTGGGAGAATATCATATGGTCAGATGAAACCAAAATATAACTTTTTGGTAAAAACTAAACTCGTCGTGTTTGGAGGACAAAGAATGCTGAGTTGCATCCAAAGAACACCATACCTACTGTGAAGCATGGGGGTGGAAACATCATGCTTTGGGGCTGTTTTCTGCAAAGGGACCAGGACGACTGATCCGTGTTAAGGAAAGAATGAATGTATCGTGAGATTTTGAGTGAAAACCTCCTTCCATCAGCAAGGGCATTGAAGATGACACGTGGCTGGGTCTTTCAGCATGACAATGATCCCAAACACACCGCCCGGGCAACGATGGAGTGGCTTCGTAAGAAGCATTTCAAGGTCCTGGAGTGGCCTAGCCAGTCTCCAGATCTCAACCACATAGAAAATCTTTGGAGGGAGTTGAAAGTCCGTGTTGCCCAGCGACAGCCCCAAAACATCACTGCTCTAGAGGAGATCTGCATGGAGGAATGGTCCAAAATACCAGCAACAGTGTGTGAAAACCTTGTGAAGACCAAATACTTACTTTCCACCATAATTTGCAAATAAATTCATATAAAATACTACAATGTGATTTTCTGGATTTTTTTTCTCCTCACTTTGTCTGTCATAGTTGACGTGTACCTATGATGAAAATTACAGGCCTCTCTCATCTTTTTAACATTTACATTTACATTTTAGTCATTTAGCAGACGCTCTTATCCAGAGCGACTTACAGTTAGTGAGTGCATACATATTTTTTTATTTTTTTCATACTGGCCCCCCGTGGGAATCGAACCCACAACCCTGGCGTTGCAAACGCCATGCTCTACCAACTGAGCTACATCCCTGCTGGCCATTCCCTCCCCTACCCTGGACGACGCTGGGCCAATTGTGCGCCGCCCCATGGGTCTCCCGGTCACGGCCAGCTACGACAGAGCCTGGATTCTAACCAGGATCTCTAGTGGCACAGCTAGCACTGCGATGCAGTGCCTTAGACCACTGCGCCACTCGGGAGATAAGTGGGAGAACTTGCACAATTGGTGGCTGACTAAAATTTTTTTCCCCCACTGTATGTATGTATGTACAGTGGGGCAAAAAAGTATTTAGTCAGCCACCAATTGTGCAAGTTCTCCCACTTAAAAAGATGAGAGAGGCCTGTAATTTTCATCATAGGTACACGTCAACTATGACAGACAAAGTGAGGAGAAAAAAAATCCAGAAAATCACATTGTAGTATTTTATATGAATTTATTTGCAAATTATGGTGGAAAGTAAGTATTTGGTCTTCACAAGGTTTTCACACACTGTTGCTGGTATTTTGGACCATTCCTCCATGCAGATCTCCTCTAGAGCAGTGATGTTTTGGGGCTGTCGCTGGGCAACACGGACTTTCAACTCCCTCCAAAGATTTTCTATGTGGTTGAGATCTGGAGACTGGCTAGGCCACTCCAGGACCTTGAAATGCTTCTTACGAAGCCACTCCATCGTTGCCCGGGCGGTGTGTTTGGGATCATTGTCATGCTGAAAGACCCAGCCACGTGTCATCTTCAATGCCCTTGCTGATGGAAGGAGGTTTTCACTCAAAATCTCACGATACATTCATTCTTTCCTTAACACGGATCAGTCGTCCTGGTCCCTTTGCAGAAAACAGCCCCAAAGCATGATGTTTCCACCCCCATGCTTCACAGTAGGTATGGTGTTCTTTGGATGCAACTCAGCATTCTTTGTCCTCCAAACACGACGAGTTGAGTTTTTACCAAAAAGTTATATTTTGGTTTCATCTGACCATATGATATTCTCCCAATACTCTTCTGGATCATCCAAATGCACTCTAGCAAACTTCAGACGGGCCTGGACATGTACTGGCTTAAGCAGGGGGACACGTCTGCACTGCAGGATTTGAGTCCCTGGCGGCGTAGTGTGTTACTGATGGTAGGCTTTGTTACTTTGGTCCCAGCTCTCAGCAGGTCATTCACTAGGTCCCCCCTTGTGGTTCTGGGATTTTTGCTCACCGTTCTTGTGATCACTTTGACCCCACGGGGTGAGATCTTGCGTGGAGCCCCAGATCGAGGGAGATTATCAGTGGTCTTGTATGTCTTCCATTTCCTAATAATTGCTCCCACAGTTGATTTCTTCAAACTAAGCTGCTTACCTATTGCAGATTCAGTCTTCCCAGCCTGGTGCAGGTCTACAATTTTGTTTCTGGTGTCCTTTGACAGCTCTTTGGTCTTGGCCATAGTGGAGTTTGGAGTGTGACTGTTTGAGGTTGTGGACAGGTGTCTTTTATACTGATAACAAGTTCAAACAGGTGCCATTAATACAGGTAACGAGTGGAGGACAGAGGAGCCTCTTAAAGAAGAAGTTACAGGTCTGTGAGAGCCAGAAATCTTGCTTGTTTGTAGGTGACCAAATACTTATTTTCCACCATAATTTGCAAATAAATTCATTAAAATCCTACAATGTGATTTTCTCAATTTTTTTCTCAATTTGTCTGTCATAGTTGACGTGTACCTATGATGAAAATTACAGGCCTCTCTCATCTTTTTTAAGTGGGAGAACTTGCACAATTGGTGGCTGACTAAATACTTTTTTCCCCACTGTATGTATGTATGTATGTATGTATGTATGTATGTATATATATATATATATATATATATATATATATATATATAAAACATGGGGGATTGGAAGTGATGCAGACAATTACATTGATGGAAGTTACAATCTACCCCCAAAAAAAAATTAAAAAGATCTAGATAAGTGATGTGTAACCTGTAGTGTGCGTTTACCTGTAGATGTCTGTGGGCGTGGTGATGTTGTGGAGCCCGTGGTGAGAGTGGCCATTGCTGGTGCCGTTCTTCTTTTTCCTCTTGGCTTGCCGCTTCTGTTCTTTCAGCTCACTGAACTTCAACATGGTGTTCTTCCCTGTGTTTATCCTCACCTGGAGACGAAGAGACAGAGAGAGAGAAATAGAGAGAGAATTGTAGTACATTGATTTACGTGACTCAAATAACATAATGGACTACATTTTAACTGTTGACTGCACTGAGTTTAATACGATTTATAAACATTGACCTTCTTGGGTTCCACTGTATGAGAGAAATAGATGGTAGGCAAACAGTTGCCTTCCTCCTCCGCTCTCTCGTCTTCCTCCTCCCTGTCCCTGGTTGTACCGTTAACTTTACCAAAGTTGTGGGGCACAGACATCCTGCCTTCACTCCTCTCGTCATGTCCGTTGACGCGATGATGGCCACCATCATCTCCATCCTTCTCTTCCTCAGAGGAAGAGGATGTTGTGTCGTCATTGCCGTTGGTGTCTGCACTGTCAAAGCATCTGAAAACAAATCAAAACAATGTATCAAGAGAAACCTAATCTTCACTATATTTTTCAATGAAACACAGGTGTGAAGATGGGAAGAGTGCGCTGAATCACTTCTCAATGTCAACGCATTTTGTGTGTGTGTGCGCGTAACTCTACCGGTCATGCTCCTCCTCAAGCTCCTCCTGTGCTTCCAGCTCATCCAGTCTGGCCCACAGCTCCTCCTCAGACGGTACTCCTCTCCTACTCTCTCCATCTCCCTCTCCACCGCCCTCCTCCTCCTCTATCTTCACAATAGCCTCCATCTTGGGCTTGGAGTGGGGATTAAGGGCCACACGCTGCTTTCCTTTACTTACAAATTCTTCAATACTTCCAACCTCTTCTCTGATGTCCACATAGTCCCCTTTAGCCTGAAGAAACAGAGAAGGGTAGAAGTGTGTGTGTTAACAATATCTGATCATATATAAATTGCTTTATCTGCACAGAGGAGTTGTCTGTCAGATAAGCTGGCTGAAGAGGATCCTAAAAGCTCTTTGTTATCACTGTAATTACACTTACGCCTGAGAGTTTTTCTAGATCCTCTGCGAACCCAACTCTGGCTTCAAAGTTCTTCCTCGTCTTGTGCAAGTCATCCAGTGCACTCCTTACATCTAAAAAAACAAAGAACAACAATTTGATTTGAAAAACAAAGTGCAAAAATGGTGTGATCAGTGTGGAATTGGAAAAATGTGTTGTGTGTGTGTGTGTGTGTGTGTGTGTGTGTGTGTGTGTGTGTGTTTATATAAGGGGTCAAGACATGTAGCTAGTGGACCAAATTGGTCGTAGTCAGAAGAAATTAGAAACAAAAACCACAGTATTCGGACCAGCAAGGGGTTAATAAAAAAAAGGAAAATGATGACAAACAGTTCATAATATCTCATGCCCTCGGTGCTACTTCGGATCATTAAATCTTCACAACAATTAAACCCCCGTTTGCTAATGGCAGCAAAGGGCCCCGTTGCCATGGCGACAGTGAGCCCTCAAGCCGTACGTCTCTGAAGCGTTGGGGAAAGGTCAAACACGTACAGCCTGACAACTCAGCGGGGCTGTTTGACAGATCTCTGCCAGCCAGGTTTGCATTATGGCACTTAGCTGTGTAAAAGCAGCCTGGGCAGGGTCAGGGAGGGGTGGGCAGGGTTATGGCACATTCACGCTTCGGTAAACATCAGTCTAATAATGCTCCCATCACTATCACACATTGTTATTTAGGCCCATTTGAAACAATATTAAGTAGCTTTTTGGGGCGCAGAGTGAATACCAAAGGAAGCATGGGGAAACGTATTTCTAAGAGAAAGTAAGAACAGCCAGCAGTGGAATGGAAAGGAGGATTTTTAAGGCTGGACTGTTATTGTGACAAAATGATAGCAGAGGATGGTCAAATAGATTTGAGTAACCAACCAATGGCTTTATCGCTGTGTAACATTCTGGTCACAATTCTGCATTGTCAATAGTTAATTGTCCACCAGCAAGACTACATCAAATATTCTAATAATCCAAGTATTCACAAAATGAGTAGCCATTCAACTTTCCCTGACAACACTGAGTGATCACCTCTTTGTTTCTGACAGCAAGTCTATAACAACAGCCCCCTCTGTTGGGCGAATGGTGGAAGTGTTGAGAAGACGTTCAAAATTCAATCTTTCACAAGAAGCATAACCACTACCATACATATACAATTGAGGAGTTCTCTAGTGTTTTTATAATATTAGTTTAGTGAGTGTCAGAGTTTGGCAAGGGGCCATGGTATCTGAGAAAATTCTACATTATACAAAATAAACTCACGTTTCTTCCTGTGCTCCACGAGCTTCTGGGCCTGCTTGGCAGAGCACTTGGCAAACCAGTTGTCTCCCAGTAGCACGGTGAACTCATTGGTATGGACCAGCTTCCCAGGCATGAATGCCAAAGGGCCAAATGGCACCTGTTACAGCAGAGAGGAGGGGAAAGAGGTCATGTTTCAACTTGACTTTAAATTGTTTATATATTAGGGCAATTCAGATGGTTCTGCATATTTTTATTAAACTGAAAGTGAAACTGAATAGCTGAAAGAAGAAAAGGAGAATATAAACTAGTAGTCAAAGATAAGGCCTTCCCTGCACACACCATATGTAAACATCATAGGAGCTGTAATAATTGCTGTGTGTTTCTCTCCAGATCAAGACGGGACAATTTATATTTTATAATAAGGTTGCATGGCCTGGGAATTCACTCTGTTGACACACCTCATATAATGAACTTTAAAAAAGCCCCTGCTATGGAAACCCTCCCCAGTGCATTTAATAAGAGAGAACGTACCATGATGTCATAGGACACCTCATCTGGAAGAGTTTTGAGTTGATCCTCGAGGGCTTCATAGTCACCTTTTACCTTCTCCCTGAAAGTCAGAAGATTTTTTATTTCAGTTAAATAATTGCGCACATACACACACAATGTTCCACATGCCCTTCCTGGTCTAGCGATTATCCCAGATCTAATGTTTAGCCTATCTATGTCCTATCAAGAATGTGGTGAGTGACTGTGTGTAACTAGTAATCTAGGAGCACAGTAGCATCATAACGAGATTCTGTCTGACTCCTATGCCATAGTCACTACGAGGAAACCCTACACAAGACTCACCAGTGCTGGATCTGAACTTCGCAGCCTTTCACCACCTGTTGTTGACAGAGTGACAATTCTATAGGTAAAACTTGGCATTTTCATTCTCCATAAAAGAAACTCAGAATAACCCCCTCCATTTTACAGTTATTTACACTTGAGGGGGGGGGGGTTAAACAGCTGTCAAAAATGTATTGCCAAAAGTTTTTTGGGACCTCAAAGGATATACTTACACAGAAGCACCAACTTGGGGACAGGAAGAAGCATCTGTATACTTTGAAGTGTATGTCATACTAAGAAGTAGCCTATAATACTACACTTTGGGTAGGGTTATGAAAAATGATGTGTGCTATAGAACGGGGCAGATACAATTCTTTATTCAACATGACAGAGATTGCGCTAAGCATGTCTGGTCAACACATTAGGCCTGTTTCTATTTGGAAGTAGGCCTACTGTAAAGTTGCACCCTCCTTCATGAGTCAAATTCTACAGCAACACAACACGAACATGACTTTGCCAACTGACTAGCTAGCTAACTAACTGTTTACTTTTGTCCTGTATTGCATTGCCAGCAATTAATTGTATTAAACATTTAATTAAACATCCATTCAATGCTCAACACTGTGTATTGATATTCTCTGAACATTTAGATAAGATTAGACTAACTAACTAGCTAGTTATGGATGTTGAATCTAGGTCATAGTTTAATGGCCAGTATTAAGTTAGTTAGGCCACACAAGGAAACGCTTGTGTGCATAAGTCCATGGTAAGTTCATTTAATAATTGTTCATGCATTGGGTAAGTTAATTTGTTTATTTTTCATACATTGTGCTTGCTGAAAAATATAATTTAACATGGGTCATCAGAGCAGTTGACAAACTTGACTTTGCATACTCGATGGTTGTAGTTAAACAACATGGTTTGACCAGGATCCACGCTGAAATAAACGAAGCAACATGTGACCGCTTGCTCAAGGAAGCTTCTAGAAAAGGTTTAACTAGCTAGAAAGTTTCCACGATAAATTATGTCGAAGAGGCCACATGCGCATAAATGAATATGCAACTAAATAGCTAGCTTGCAACATGCTGAAAGAGAATGCATGTTAGGCTGTCTCATTTAATGAAAATGCAAAACGATTTGCTCAATTATAACGTTAGTCGACCGCGTACATTGTCAACAGACAGAGCACGCGCAAGCCAGCTAGCTCGTTTGTTTTACCTTTTTATCCTCCACTCGAAGTCTATCAACTCCTTGTGGGACCTCTATGTTCCTTTTATTTCTCTCAGCCATCTTCCCATGTAATAAGCAAATGAAAATGTGACGTTTGTGAATCCAAAACAATACTCAGGGGTTGTAAGTCCTAAAGAAATGTTTATGAATGCAATTGCAGGTATTCCTGAGACGCGTTTTCCTCTTATTCATCAAAGGGGCAGTGATAGATATCCAACACTTCGGAAGTGAGACCATTTCACACTCTCATTTTAGGATTTCAGCATGATCTCAAAAATATCCATGTAATATAATCCTCAATGTCCAGCGTCTTCCTCATCGACCCTTCGCCATGTTCCCATGTCTGTTTCCCGGTGTACTCTGGGTAAAATGCTAACTTTCACAACAATGTTGCAAATGCATGAAAATGATCACATTATGTAAGACTGTATCCAATAGACTACATACAGACAGCGTTTCACTCTCTTGCAATGTTATTAAATGAAACACATTTTATAATATTTTTTACCCATCAAATGCTATAATAACTACATTTTAAACCTTGAGTGTTTACCTTATATTGCAAATGATATCAATAGTTACAGTTGTAAATGCACTATAGTTACAGAGCCTAGACACATTTACAGAATATATAAACAAATCTCACTCCATAATATTATTCCATCAATCCAATTAGTATGATGAACTGAGGTTGTAAAATTACTGTAATGATAGTCTTTTACATTCTTGTGCATAATGCAAAATCTAATAATCTATTTATAATGTTGCACCAAGATGCACATGGTATAACTAATTGGTCGGATGCTCTCATGATAGAGGACAGCAGTATAGTTGGGAAGATTAATAGTCTGTCTCTTTTGCAGAATTATATACAGTAAATTCAAATGCCACAATCTTAGCAAGAGGGCACACAGGCTCAGAACTCTGAACAGGGGAGGTGTGTCAATGAAGTCACATGTGTAAACACGCTGCCAGTTGACCACGTGGTCCACTGCGCTCAGGAGAGGCTCAGAGAGGGAAGTAGGATGAAGTTGCCCTGGTGCACCCGATTAGACCGTTTCTACATCCATCTTTGGACGTTTAAATTAATGATATGTACCCATTGATTCTTGAATAAATGCCTAATGAGCTTAGTTCAACTGGCCCGCACCCAAAAATGCTTGTGCCCCCCCCCCACTTGAGGCACAGATCTCTTAAAAAAATTACTTTAATTTTATATTATAATAGTTGCTAATTTTGTGTTGCATTAATGTTGCATTCTTTATCATTAAAACATTAAAAATATAAAGAAACAATGGTGTGATTTTGTTTGATTGATGGGAATCTACACTGCAACAGCCTATCACGGCCTTAATAAAAAGAACGTTAGGCTACATACGTGACGTAGCCTACGTCAGTGTAGCCGCTCAACAGTTACCGCGCATTTTTTAAAGCTGGATGAGTTTTCGCCGGCTTACTCGCTTCAGTTCGTCATGGATATCCGTAAGTGGTTGAAAAGCCCACCAACAGTATCCTCTGCCAAATTGGATACGACACCGACGACTCCTGATGTTGTAGTTGGAGAAGGAGACCCTGGACGACAGTCTGAGCCTGATGCTATAGTAGCTCCGTGGAGTCCGACCCTGGGCCTGGCAGGACCTGCAGGTCAAGTGCAACCGCGACTGGGGCAGCATTTGGGCCACAACTGCCTGTTGAATCAGTGGGTGTGAGTGACCTCGCCATGGACAAACTGGTTGTGTTGAGGAAATATCCAGTCAAAATGTTTGGTAAAAAAAAAACGATAATTTTCCTCTAGCTGGTATTTGAACAGGGACTGGCTTGAGTACTCGGTGGAAAAGGACTCCGCATTTTGTTATGCATGCAGGAAATTCAAATCTGTATCATCGGACGCGACCTTCTTCTTCTTCAAGGGATTTAATGATTGGAAACATGCAATTGGAACAGGCAAGGGCTTAAATAAGCATGCAGCTTCAAAAGAACATTTAGCCTGTGAAGCAATGTGGAGAGATTCAGAAAAACGTAGAGAGACAGGAAAATAGATTTCCACTCTCTTAAATGCAGAGCAACTGGCTCGCAACAGATACTACATGTCAGCTGTAATTGATATGCTGGAGTTTTTAGTGGTGAATCAATTGCTGTTACATGGAGATAATGCTGGTTTTGCCAGTGTGCTAGGTGATAATAGCTCAATGGGGCTGTTTTTGTCTCTTTGAGTACACCATGCGCAAAGATCCCGAATTGACACGGATTACAAAAACAATCCCACAGAATGCACGCTATACCAGCCCACAGATACAAAACGAGATTATCGAAATGATGAGCAAACAGAGGAGATAGTGAGACAAGTCGGCGATAGCTGGTATTCAATTAAAGTGGATGGCACACGGGATCCTTTAGGCCAAGAAAACATATCTGTAGTTGTGCGTTTTGTTGACAAAAACTATGGTCTGTGTGAGCGCCTCTTGGTAATGGCCACATCTGAGAAAGGTGATGCAGAGGCTCTGACAGGTGTCATCATTGAGACAAAATCCTGAGTAAAGTTTATGATGGCGCATCACTCATGTCTGGCAGGCATGGTGGTGTGCAGAAATTGCTCAAAAACAAGCTGGATCGTAACATACCATATATTCACTGCTTTAATCACCAACTTCATCTGGTTGTGATTCATGCCATGTCCAGTGAAGCAGCTGTCGATGATTTTTTTTAGAGTATGCAACATGCTGTACAACTTCATCAGGAAGCCAACTGTGGCTATTCTGTACAAAGGCGATACCCTGAAACGTCTCTGGGACCAGAGATGGACTGGCCACTTGGCAACAGTCAAAGTTGTGGTGAAGAGTATATCATATTCACATTACTGACCGAGGTGGAAAACACACGAGGCCTTGGAGCGGAGGTGCGCGTCGAGGCTACGGGGCTGCTTCGTGCCATTACGCAGCGCAGTTTTCTTTTCATTGCGCACCTTGTTATGAAACTGTTGTCACTTTTCGAGCCGCCTAACAGACTACCACAGGCCGAAGATATGGACTTGTTCACTGCGGTGACACTTGTGAACAGCGCTTCTGACTGCGTGAAGACACTGCGCACAGAAAACGAGTTTTCTGCATTGTGGGATCTCTGCGCTCCTCCAGCATCGGCCACCGAGGCTGTGCCGGTGACCGACCCTGGTCCAAGCAAGAGAAGACGCACAATTAATAAGAACCTCCGCGGATTTGCAGTTGAAGAAACAGTTGGTCAGCCACAAAGTGACATAGATGAAAAGACTGAGTTCATGAGATTGTTTTACAGTGTTATGATGCTGTGCAAGGAGAGATGAATGCGCGTTTTGGAGAGCGCAGTAGCGAGCTCATTGGCGCACTGGCTGCTTTGAACCCAGAGGCCGAGGATAATTTCCTGGACCCATCAAAGGTAACACCTCTCCTGGTATTAGCTGGAACTGATGTGGTTGAATCTGAATATACTGTGGCTCATGAGTTCCTGGTGAAGAAAATGACTGACACCCGGTTCCCCCCGAAGATGGAAAATGGACAATAGCCAACATCCTCAGCACATTCAACTGTGCACTCCAGGCTATGCCGACAGTTCTCACAGACTACACACTTGCCCTAACTTTAGGAGCTTACACAGCAATGTGTGAAAACTCATTTTCCACGCTCAAAAGCGTCTTCTCAGAGCATCGGCGCAGTATGCTGCACAGACGCAAGGCCCAGCTGATTCAGCTTTCTTTTGAAAAGGACCTCACTCACAAGTTTAAGTCCGAGTGGAAGGATACTTTGATGAGGAGGTTCTGCTCGGAGAAACACCGCCTCCCGCTGTACTGACAGGAGGGACTGGAGAGAGGACAGCGCTGCCTCCACTCAAAGTACCGGTAGGTTCAAAGTCTCTGTGTGTGTGTCTCATGGCAATGCATATCCCTCTGTTGACTGCTTTAAAAAGCAATGTTTGAGAGATGCTTCTGGTGTTACATCTAATATGTTGTATAGTCAAGTGTTTTATGGATATTCATAACATTGCTTCTATGTAATGTGGTGTAGGCTATAGGCTACCTGGTCATATTGCTGTTGGTTATGTTTAATGTGATGATTACGTGCTGCGCAAATAGAGTATATGATTATTATAAATATAGGTACTATAGGCTAATAATAATTGTGCCCTGCCCTCCCATGCATTTCATATGCCCCCCTTAAGACTGAGGTCTGGCGACGGGTCTGCCCCACCAGAACCCCAAAAGCTTGTATTACACCAATGTTTGTAAACAAAGTAAATGTAAACACACACTGTATAGCCTCAAGCTATATCATGGATGGTCAGTCCTTGCATCCATAGCTCTGTATATGAATTTGAGAGTGGTAACATTTCTCCAGCCCCACCCCATAGCTTTTTACCCAAACAGGAACGTGGAATAGGCTTTATTGTTTCAACTGCTGTTTGCCGCTTTAAGTGCTTTTCATTTGCTTCATATTGTAACCTGCAGGAGGCTCTCTATGTGAGTGCAGTATAATGAAAAGACTGGCTCCTACAACCCTGACCAAGGGCTTTTGGTCTTGCTGGCAAAGGCTAATTACCTTTCAGTTAGACCAAAAGGCCTGAAGGCTCTTGTTCAAAGACTAGGAAACACTTACATACACCCGTTACAATGTAATATTTCATATATCTTTGTTGTTGTGGTTGTTGTAGGAAGACACCTCATAACGGCTAACATCAGGGGCACCCTTGTGTCTTATCATGAACGGGGTATGAAAAGGAGGTCCTCAGCCCTGGTGACGGAGGTCACTGCAGCTACAGGACTACCTGTGTCTGTAGTTAAGGTATGAAATGAAGGGAAGGGGTGGGGTGGGTGGGGGGTGAGAGGGAGGTGGAATTAGGGACATGTGAGGACAGGGTTGGTGGATTTTGAGGGGTTAGTGGCAAGAGGGATTGGGGCAACAAATTGATTTCGGGGAAAGAACTAGGATGTGTTCTGATACCCTGCATCCAGAAGTGTTCAGGCTTTCATTTCACCTCATACATGTAAATGCGTTGGATTGGTGCAAGCATAATGGGAAGACATTCCACCACAGCACAAGACCACTGAACGACCCCAGGCCAAGTGTTTTCTTTCCTAACCCCCTGTATTATTAGAATATTGTGAAATAAAGAATAAACAATCCACCACCTGAAACACTGCGGATTAGGCAGGATCAGGCAACAGTGTAAAATCATGTTTAATTACTGTACTGTAAACAGCATTTTATCAACACAGAAGTTATACAGTGTTATGCTTGAATGTTTTTAGTTGAGTTACATCTAACGACAATGCTTTCCTTTCAAATTACAGAACTGGATTGGTAACTATGGGCGTTTACTTAATACGTCCTGCAACACCCGGCGCCACAAAGCTGCTGGTTATAAGCGCAGTGTCTGCCTATAACTTG
The DNA here is from genome assembly GCF_020615455.1 of Coregonus clupeaformis. Classification (NCBI taxonomy): domain Eukaryota; kingdom Metazoa; phylum Chordata; class Actinopteri; order Salmoniformes; family Salmonidae; genus Coregonus; species Coregonus clupeaformis. The sequence continues at coordinate 4,075,579 of NC_059202.1, forward strand.
TTTTGCGCAGAGGTGCTGAAGGGGAAAGGTATGTATTCTCAGATTCATGTTTATTCCAACATAAATGTAGTCCTACATTCTGATTTGAAATGTTGAGAATTGCGCTATTACTTTAATCTCTCCATTCCATAATGCGTATTTCCACAGTAATCATTTTTTAGTCCGAAAAATATGATATATTCCTCATTTCCTGCTGGATAATTTTGAAAGTGGGTTTTAAAGTAAGAGTATTATTTAAATAATGATATTAACTGGCCAATTACATCTTTTTTGGGGGTGTTTTTTCCCCGATTCACTACTACTACTAATAATTCATTTTAATTTGGCGGACGCCTTTCAGGACACTCAAGGACATCTTACGTTAAAGGTAGACCTACATAAAATGAAATGCGATACATAAAGTCATAAAATCAAGTGCATCAATCAACAGCAAAATAAAATTTAAACAATCTAAAATCAAAGGACCAGACAAAATATGACAGATAAAAAGAGGAGGGAGGGGTTGGGAATAGGATACAAACCCTGTTTAGGGTAAGGGTTTGGTTTAAGGTGGTAGGGTACCCGGTTTAGGGTAAGGGTTTGGTTTAAGGTGGTAGGGTACCCGGTTTAGGGTAAGGGTTTGGTTTAAGGTGGTAGGGTACCCGGTTTAGGGTAAGGGTTTGGTTTAAGGTGCTAGGCTTGGGAATGGGAGCTAAAGGCCCGGGCACCCATGGTGGAATGGGGGGAGACAAGCCGACCAGCAGAGGAGGAGCGGAGGGAGCGGGAGGGGGCATAGACTGGGAGAAGATCAGAGAGGTATGTGGCTGCCAGGTTGTGGAGGGCTTTGTAGGTGACGAGGAGTATGTAAAAGTTAATGCAGGATTGCACAGGGAGATTGGTTTGATGTGTTCAGTTGATCTGGAGCTGGTGTGGATTCTGGCAGCAGAGTTCAGAACCAGTTGGAGTCTTGTGATGAGGTTGGTGGGGGTCTGGTGAGGAGAGTGTTACAGTAGTCTAGTCAGGAAGTAACCAAGGCATGAATGAGGGTTTCGGTGGTGGAGTGTTACAGTAGTCCAGTCAGGAAGTAACCAAGGCATGGATGAGGGTTTCGGTGGTGGAGTGTTACAGTAGTCCAGTCAGGAAGTAACCAAGGCATGGATGAGAGTTTCGGTGCTGGAGTGTGACAGTGAGGGGTGGAGCCTGGAGATATTGCGGAGGTGGAAGAATGCTGTCCGGGTGCTGGTTTTTATGTGGGGTTGGAAAGAGAGGGAACTATCCAGGGAGACACCGAGGCTTTTGACTTGTGTTTACAGAGGGACGGGGAAACCATCTGTGGTGATGCTTGGAGAGAGTGGATTTAGAGCCGATGAGCATGAACTCTGTCTTGTTGCTGTTGAGTTTGAGGAGGTTCATGCTCATCCAGCTCTGGATGTCGTGAAGGCAGATGATGAGGGAGGGGAGTGGTGGGTTTGGTGGAGAGGTAGAGCTGGGTGTCATCAGCATAGCAGTGGAAGTGAATTTTATGATGTTGCATGATCTCACCCAGGGGTAGGAGGAATATGGATTCTTCTGACAATAAGCTTTCATGGTTGAGGAAGGTTATTGCACATTAATGAGTGATTTACAGGAATGAGGTCCATGGTTTGCATCATAAGTGAAATGTATTCAGAAATCTATTACTTAAACCTATACGGTTCACTACAAATCACTTATCAATCCATAATCATTCAGCAGTTGTGAGATGGATGCCCATGTAAGTAGTAATGACAGTGTATCTAGTCACACTGCATCAAGCTGTGTGACTCAACCCATTTATCCTCAGAGTTCGTACTGCTTGGTGACCTAAATTGGGATATGCTTAATACCCCGGCCATCCTACAATCCAAACTAGATGCCCTCAATCTCACGCAAATTATCAACGAACCTACCAGGTACAACCCTAAATCCGTAACCATGGGTACCCTCATAGATATCATCCTGACTAATTTACCCTCTAAATACACCTCCGCTGTCTTCAACCAGGATCTCAGCGATCACTGCCTTATTGCCTGCGTCCGTAACGGGTCCGCGGTCAAACGACCACCCCTCATCACTGTCAAACGCTCCCTAAAACACTTTAGCGAGCAGGCCTTCCTAATTGACCTGGCCCAGGTATCCTGGATGGATATAGATCTCATTCCGTCAGTAGAGGATGCCTGGTTGTTCTTTAAAAGTAATTTCCTCTCAATCTTAAATAAACATGCCCCATTCAAAAAATACAGAACTAAGAACAGATATAGCCCCTGGTTCTCCTCAGACTTGACTGCCCTTGACCAGCACAAAAATATCCTGTGGCGTACTGCATTAGCATCAAATAGCCCCGCGATATGCAACTTTTCAGGGGAAGTTAGGAACCAATATACACAAGCAGTCAGGAAAGCAAAGGCTAACTTTTTCAAACAGAAATTTGCATCCTGTAGCACTAACTCCAAAAAGTTTTGGGACACTGTAATGTCCATGGAGAATAAGAGCACTTCCTCCCAGCTGCCCACTGCACTGAGGCTAGGAAACACTATCAGCACCGATAAATCTACAATAATCGAGAATTTCAACAAGCATTTTGCTACGGCTGGCCTTGCTTTCCACCTGGCTACCACTACCCCGGCCACCAACTCTGCACCCTCCGCTGCAACTTGCCCATGCCCCCCCCCCCGCTTCTCCTTCACACAAATTCAGACAGCTGATGTTCTGAAAGAGCTGCAAAATCTGGACCCCTACAAATCAGCTGGGCTAGACAATCTGGACCCTCTCTTTCTAAAACTAGCCGCCGAAATTGTCGCAGACCCTATTACTAGTCTGTTCAACCTCTCTTTCGTAACGTCTGAGATCCCCAGAGATTGGAAAGCTGCCGCGGTCATCCCCCTCTTCAAAGGGGGTGACACTCTAGATCCAAACTGTTACAGACCTATATCCATCCTGCCCTGCCTTTCGAAAGTATTTGAAAGCCAAGTTAACAAACAGATCACCGACCATTTCGAATCCCACCGTACCTTCTCCGCTATGCAATCCGGTTTCCGAGCTGATCATGGGTGCACTTCAGCCACGCTCAAGGTCCTAAACGATATTATAACCGCGATCGATAATAGACAGTACTGTGCAGCCGTCTTCATCGACCTGGCCAAGGCTTTCGACTCTGTCAACCACCGCATTCTTATTGGCAGACTAAATAGCCTTGGTTTCTCAAATGACTACCTCGCCTGGTTCACCAACTACTTCTCAGATAGAGTTCAGTGTGTCAAATCGGAGGGCCTGTTGTCTGGACCAATGGCAGTCTCTATGGGGGTGCCACAGGGTTCAATTCTTGGGCCGACTCTTTTCTCCGTGTATATCAATGATGTCGCTCTTGCTGCTGGTGACTCTCAGATCCACCTCTACGCAGACGACACCATTTTGTATACATCTGGCCCTTCATTGGACACTGTGTTAACAAACCTCCAAACGAGCTTCAATGCCATACAACACTCCTTCAGTAGCCTCCAACTGCTCTTAAACACTAGTAAAACTAAATGCATGCTCTTCAATCGAACACTGCTGGCACCCGCCCACCCGACTAGAATCACCACTCTCGACGGGTCTGACCTAGAGTATGTGGACAACTACAAATACCTAGGTGTCTGGTTAGACTGTAAACTCTCCTTCCAGACTCACATTAAGAATCTCCAATCCAAAGTTAAATCTAGAATCGGCTTCCTATTTCGCAACAAAGCCTCCTTCACTCATGCTGCCAAACATGCCCTCGTAAACTGACTATCCTACCGATCCTTGACTTCGGCGATGTCATTTACAAAATAGCCTCCAACACTCTACTCAGCAAATTGGATGTAGTCTATCACAGTGCCATCCGTTTTGTCTCCAAAGCCCCATACACTACCCACCACTGTGACCTGTACGCTCTTGTTGGCTGCTCCTCACTACATGTTCGTCGTCAAACCCACTGGCTCCAGGCCATCTATAAATCACTGCTAGGCAAATCCCCGCCTTATCTTAGCTCACTGGTCACCATAGCAGCACCCACCCGTAGTCTGCGCTCCAGCAGGTATATCTCACTGGTCATTCCCAAAGCCAACACCTCCTTTGGCCGCCATTCCTTCCAGTTCTCTGCTGCCAATGACTGGAACGAATTGCAAAAATCTCTGAAGCTGGAGACTCTTATCTCCCTCACTAACTTTAAGCATCAGTTGTCAGAGCACATTACCGATCACTGCACCTGTACACAGCCCATCTGAAATTAGCCCACCCAACTACCTCATCCCTATATTGTTATTTATTTTGCACCCCAGTATCTCTATTTGCACATAATCTCTTGCACATCTAGCATTCCAGTGTTAATACTAATTGTAATTATTTTGCACTATAGCCTATTTATTGCCTTACCTCCATAACTTGCTACATTTGCACACACTGTATATATATTTTCTGTTGTATTTTTTGACTTTATGTTTTTTACCCCATATGTAACTCTGTGTTGTTTTTATCGCACTACTATGCTTTATCTTGGCCAGGTCGCAGTTGTAAATGAGAACTTGTTCTCAACTGGCTTACCTGGTTAAATAAAGGTGAAATAAAAAAAATAAAAAATAAAAAAGCTACCCCTCAAACCTATATAACTAGTACACAGTAATAAATGCAGTATCAACATTGTTCTGAAACATGTTGGCTGGAGTTGTGCTGTTATCTAATAACAAATACCATTAGACTGTAATAACACTACCGGTCAAAAGTTTTAGAACACCTACTCATTCAAGAGTTTTTCTTAATTTTTACTGTTTTCTACATTGTAGAATAATAGTGAAGACATCAAAACTATTAAATAACACATATGGAATCATGTAGTAACCAAAAAAGTGTTAAACAAATCAAAATATATTTTATAGTTGAGATTCTTCAAATAGTCACCCTTTGCCTTGATGACAGCTTTGCACACTCTTGGCATTTTCTTAACCAGCTTCACCTGGAATGCTTTTCCAACAGTCTTGAATGAGTTCCCACATATGCTGAGCACTTGTTGGCTGCTTTTCCTTCACTCTGCAGTCCGACTCATCCCAAACCATCTCAATTTGGTTGAGGTCGGGGGATTGTGGAGGCCAGGTCATCTGATGCAGCACTCCATCACTCTCCTTCTTGGTAAAATAGCCCTTACACAGCCTGGAGGTGTGTTGGGTCATTGTCCTGTTGAAAAACAAATGATAGTCCAACTAAGCCCAAACCAGATGGGATGGTGTAACGCTGCAGAATGATGTGGTAGCCATGCTGGTTAAGTGTGCCTTGAATTCTAAATAAATCACAGACAGTATCACCAGCAAAGCACCCCCAAACCATAACACCACCTCCTCCATACGGTGGGAAATATACATGCAGAGATCATCCGTTCACCAACACCGTGTCTCACAAAGACACAATGGTTGGAACCAAAAATCTCCAATTTGGACTCCAGACCAAAGGACACATTTCCACCGGTCTAATGTCAATTGCTCGTGTTTCTTGGGCCAAGCAAGTCTCTTCTTATTATTGGTGTTTTAGTAGTGGTTTCTTTGCAGCAATTTGACCATGAAGGCCTGATTTACACAGTCTCCTTTGAACAGTTGATGTTGAGATGTGTCTGTTACTTGAACTCTGTGAAGCATTTATTTGGGCTGTAATTTCTGAGGCTGGTAACTCTAATGAACTTATCCTCTGCAGCAGAGGTAACTCTGGGACTTCCATTCCTGTGTCGGTCCTCATGAGAGCTAGTTTCGTCATAGCACTCGATGGTTTTTGCGACTGCAGATTGTCCGTATTGACTAACCTTCATGTCTTAAAGTAATGATGGACTGTAGTTTCTCTTTGCTTATTTGAGCTGTTCTTGACATAATATGGACTTGGTCTTTTACCAAATAGGGCTATCTTCTGTATACCCCCCTACCTTGTCACAACACAACTGATTGGCTCAAACGCATTACGAAGGAAATCAATTCCACAAATTACCTTTTAAGAAGGCACACCTGTTAACTGAAATGCATTCCAGGTGACTACCTCATGAAGCTGGTTGAGAGAATGCCAAGAGTGTGCAAAGCTGTCATCAAGGCAAAGGGTGGCTATTTGAAGAATCTCAAATATAAAATATATTTTGATTTGTTTAACAATTTTTTAGTTACTAAATGATTCCATATGTGTTATTTCATAGTTTTGATGTCTTCACTATTATTCTACAATGTAGAAAATAGTACAAATAAAGAAAAACCCTTGAATGAGTAGGTGTTCTAAAACTTTTGACCGATAGTGTATGTTATCCATTCCAAGCTCGCTGTGTCTTCCCTGTTAGATGAATGTGGTGGAAAAGGTTGGTTCCCCTACCGCTCTTTTGAGGAGGGGACCATCGTTATTAGATGTCTGGGGCATGAGTTAACCTGAAAGAAAAGCTGGAAGACATACTGGCAAGGCAGGGGACTCAAAAAAAAAAGAATTCCATTAAATTATTACTTGATATAACTGAATAGATATTGTAGGCCGGCCCCTGAAATGACTCTTAACAACTGTATGCAAGAGGTTTTATTGTGTGAAAAATAAGTAAGTGAAGCGCTGCACAATAATAGATTTTTGTAGATAGAAGTTCCATCCAGATATGGTGAGGGCCAGCCGGGCCCCAGTGGACCTCCAGTCCCACCCAGATATGGTGAGGGCCAGCCGGGCCCCAGTGGACCTCCAGTCCCATCCAGATATGGTGAGGGCCAGCCGGGCCCCAGTGGACCTCCAGCCCCCCCCAAGAAATGGCGAGGGCCAGCCGGGCCCCAGTGGACCTCCAGTCCCATCCAGATATGGTGAGGGCCAGCCGGGCCCCAGTGGACCTCCAGTCCCATCCAGATATGGTGAGGGCCAGCCGGGCCCCTGTGGACCTCCAGCCCCCCAAGAAGTGGCGAGGGCCAGCCCGGGCCCCAGTGGACCTCCAGTCCCTCCAGAAGTGGCGAGGGCCAGCCGGGCCCCAGTGGACCTCCAGTCCCCAAGAAGTGGCGAGGGCCAGCCGGGCCTCAGTGGACCTCCAGTGCCACCCAGATGTGGTGAGGGCCAGCCGGGCCCTCAGTGGACCTCCAGTCCCATCCAGATATGGTGAGGGCCAGCCTGGGCCCCAGTGGACCTCCAGTCCCATCCAGATATGTGTGAGGGCCAGCCGGGCCCCAGTGAGACCTCCAGTCCTTTTCATCCAGATATGGTGAGGAAAAGCCTGCAGCGGGCCACCGTAGTGGACCTCCAATGTCACCACCTTCAGATATGTGTGAGGGCCAGCTGAGATGGCCACTCAGTGGACATGCAGTATGCCCCAGAGTGCCTTTTAAGTGACTTTGTTCATTCATTTCAGGGAAGAGACTTGTATACTACCCTGACAAATGAGACATATGAGGAGTTCTGACATGCTATGTCGGAACTTGATGTCTTGCGCCGTCTGGCCCCAGAAACTGCCGATGGAACCCAGTGCCCGCTCTGTCCCAAGGTTTGTTGTATTCTTTTGGCCTAATGTTTTATCACCCCCAAAAAACACATCAAAGCATAATATATCAATTGTGATGTCTCCCTCTTTTATAAACACAAATTATATATTAGAAACATCTGTTCCATTTTTGTCAAACAATTATACAGACTAACAGCCTTCTAGTCTTTCATTTTATTTGTTTATTGGGATCCCCATGATCTGTTACAAAGCAGCAGCTACTCTTCTTGGGGTCCAAAAACTAAAGTTGTATCCAATTATATTTGACATCTCTTTACAGGACAGTGGAACAGTGGTGGTAGCAGCGGATGGGCTTTTTGGTTTGAACATGAGGAAAAGTACTTTGCAAACCAAGCTGATGTGGATCGATTAATTTGTAAGCCCATATCACCAACAGGGGTAATGCCTGAATGTAATATGCACTGCATTTTAAGGTTACCTTCCATTGTTACCTTATGCACAACTGGAAGGGAATGTGAACAAAATCTAGAATTATTTGAACTCATGATATTAAACCTCGCCACTAATTCATATTTAAATGATGCAGTTGTCCCTCCACTTCATCTGTTTGACTCAGTGGTCTTAAAGGTTGGAGACGATATGTTGGTATTGTGTATGTTGAATGTAATAATATTGCTTGTCTCATGCAACATCCATTTAGGCACTGAACATGGCACCACTTTGTGTGATCTGCTTCAGGCAACAGCTCAGTACGTTGTACTGTACTTGATATAAAAAATATAAAAAATTGTCTCAGCCCCACAGTCAGTACACCGCCATATTATCTCTGGCTCAATACCACACACGGAGCAGATGGATTTTACTGGGGGCCATGTTCTCCACAAGGATGTTGTGCAGCTGCTACCTCATTTCTCTCCATGCAGCCACTGTTTCCCCTTTCCTCCTCTGTGCACTGGTAGTCTGGGTATTACTTGTAGCTGGACTCCTCCCTTTGGTACTTATTTTGGGCCTGAGGAGGTTCCGAGCCGGAGGTGCAGCACTGAGGGACAATGTGCCTCTTTCGCCTCAGAGCCTTGCCTCTCAATGGAATTTCCTTTCCCAGGATAAAGATTTTTGTTTTGGGCAATTCTGAAACGAAGACAGTTATAAGGAATCTGATAAAATACATATAGTTGATCACAAACTCAAGGAAGGCAAGAAGCCAGCAAATTCCTGTCCACTTTCAAAAGTTATTCACCATATGTCTCTGATGTTTCACAAATCATTTGACAAAGATTATGCAACATTTAGGGCAGGGATAATCAACTAGATTCAGCCACAGGCCAATTTTTTCTTGAGCAGATAGTCGGGGGGCCGGAACATAAAAAAAATATAACTGTAAGTCGCTTTGGATAAGACCGTCTGCTAAATGACTAAAATGTAGATTGCAAATTGACTTCAAGAAGCTTAAACATATATAATATTTGACTAAAACATAATCATTTCAACCCTTGATTACATTTGGAGACATTGCCCTGCGTTTGGTGCAGTCTTTCGGATGGGACGTTAAAACGGGTGTCCTGACTCTGTGGTCATTCAAAATCCCATGGCACTTATTGTAAGAATAGGGGGGTGGCCCCATTTCCATGGCCACCTAATCATCCCCCTCATTCCTAATTGGCATATATCACTCCTCACCTCTCCACCTGATACCTGATGTGTGGTGTAATGCGCTTTGAGTACCTCAGTTGGTAGAAAAGTGCTATATAAATCCAATCAATTATTATTTATTATTTGTACACGATCACATAAGTCTCTCTATTATGCGTGGGAATATTTGGGAACAGATTTCCAAAATTAAAATAACTTGGGAGCTGATTTCCTGGTGTTTTTACAGTCTATGTCCCAACTAATTATAATACCTTTTTTTCAGAAAACTTGGGGGGCCAAATAAAACCACCCGTGGGACAAATTCTGCCGGCGGGCCACCAGTTGAAGAAGTCTGATTTAGGGGGTGTATTCACTTAGTTACCACATCCAGTAGGTGGCAGCAACACACCTTTTTGGATTGTAGTCCGCCATAAACCCCCACCAAATAAGAAAGACCACGCGAAAGCAAAAGGGATTTACCAGTACATTAATCTGTGCAATAGCATATTCACAATATGAATAGTGTGATGATTTCCTCGTTTTAATGGGGTGATTGTAGTCTAATCGGGTGCCTGATCTGGGTCCTCACTAGTTACCACAGCCACAAATTCATAATTATGGCTAAACCCCGACTATTTCTAAAAAATTTATTCTTAAAATCTGATTTTAAACCTAACCTTAACCACACTGCTAACCTTAAATTAACTTGTAAGGTATTGCCAATTTTGACGTTGTGGCTGTGGTAACTAGTGACAACACCTGATTGGTCTGAGGTACATTTTTGCATCGTCCCCACGATGGCCATGTCCTTGTTATTTGGGGCGAGTAAGCTGATCCTAGATCTGTGTTTCAAAGACAACTTCTACCAGCAATGTTTATCAGTCTAATTGATTAGCGATCTAGGCTAATTTGATGTAGTTTGACTCCCAATATGGGAATGATTGAATAGCATATTATTGAGAAGAAGAAAAAACATAATATGAAATACTATAAGACCTTTTCTCATTGGCTCATCGCTCTCTGATGTAATGGCTTTACAGGAAATGAACCAGTACCATAAAGCACTGCGACCGTGACAAGGAGGGAATTCGATTAATGCCCCGGGTCTGCCCTTGGGGCACCGGGTTAGCGGTGATCGCATTTAGTTTTGAAACTGGGCTGCCTCCTGGGGGTGAGCCGGGTGCCCCGGTCAAATCCGACGGCGAAGTCCGCTGAAAACAAAAGTGACGTTTGTTAAGCACGTGGATTAATGAGATAGGAAGGATTCAGTGTTTCCACATGCAAAAGTGTTTGATCTTTATAAAAACGCATATGTTTTGTATATAAAAAATACATGCTTTGTGTTTCTGAACGATTCATCATGCTGTTTTGTTGACATTATGGCCAGAAGATGCTCGATGAGGACGCTCCTCCCTCACCGTTTTCCCCCGGTTCAGTCTAATATAATTCCCTCAAGGCTCGCGAAATCAAGAATGACGCTTGAAAAAAACTCTAGTTTTGACTGGCATCGAACCTTAGCAATATAGCAAGCGGACAATATACAAGGATTTTAGTTCATCATCAAGGTATGTTGACTATTAGTTTATTACAGTATTTGTATCTTATCGCTGTAACTTCGTTTAGCGAAACAATGTATCACACATGTAATGTCATCACGTGATCATCTTTAACGTCCTGAAGTGATGCATTGTAACTTGAATTGTACCAAATGCATTCTACCAAATAGAATTAGCATGACATGTATTGTCGAATTAATACATTAAAAATGTGTTTACCAAAGCAAGTAGAACACTTACATTTCGATTATAGACTATATACTGAAATAACATGACATTGATGACAATACTTATCTATTTATTGTAGCCACATATTTCCTGCTGTTCAAAGGTCATGTATACGGTTTTTAAGGTAATCAAATACCCATTTGATTCTTATAAAATGCAATTCAAAATGCTTTATGACCTTAGTACAGCTGTCTAATCATATAGCTCAAGTTCTATGGTTGTATTAGTCAATGTTTGTTGTCATTTGAGTGTTTTGTAAAGGATTTATAACTTATATGTTTTAAACTATCATGGCAATCTCAGGCTGTCAATCCTTGCATCCATAGCTCTGTCTATGAATTTTAGAGCGGTTACATTTCCCCAGACCCATCCCTCAGTTTACCCCCCTATATGCAGCTTTCAGTGTCATTGTTGAATTATTGTAAATGTGGGTGTAAACCCTTAACCTTTGTTCCCCAGAATGTCGCAACGAATTAACGATGTTGTGCGGCTGTGTTGCGAGTTATCTGCAAACCAGCAGATAAAGACCACCGTGAAGGGATCTTCCAAAGGGGCGGTGGCAGCAGGGGGACTAGCCTTTGCAGGAGGACTGGTTGGAGGCCCCCTTGGCATCGCTGTGGGTGAGTGAGGATTATAAAAATCACAAGAGTTGTCTTCCATCTAAATGAGAATTCTTACACAACTTGTCCTCTCATATAGTAGCCTACTGATAATGTTGTGTGGAGGGGTGAGATCACACGTACGAAGTCCATTCACAGAAAAATAAATCAAAAATAGAAAACCATGATGGCTCATGGTCTGTAAAACATTTAAAACAGTGTTAACAAGGTTTCCAAAGAAACAGGTGCTTCATTTCAGACATACATCCTTACCTCTTCCTCATCATCTCTGTCAGGGGGTGCCGTCGGTGGCCTACTGGGATGCTGGATGACCAGTGGACAGTTCAAGCCGCTGCCTCAGATCATCATGGAACTGACCCCGGTGCAGCAGCAGAAGCTCTACGATGACATCATGGCCATCATGGGCGAGGTCCAGTGGACCGACATGGCCCAGCTGACTGCCCTGGTCATGGGTAACGCCACCCTACAGCAGCAGGTGACCGCTGCCCTCCTGGGCTATGTGACCAAAGAGCTCCAGGCAGAGGTGCACTATGTAGACTGACAAGGCCTCTGTCAGAGAGCACATCTCTTTAGGGTTTTCAAAGGAAAATGGAAACGATGCTGGTATGACATTTTGCACAATCTCAAAGGACGATTTAAAAATGAATGACAAGAGACTATTTATTAAAAGTGGGGCTGTACACTCAAAGATGAAAACCTCCATGGTCTGTGAGAAGGGAAGGAGCCACTGATTGAAGGAACACAAATGCATGAAATTAGTTACTGTGACTAATTATTTCAAAGGTTTGTGTGACTATGTATTGACTACCTGAATTAAGAATTGTGTGAAAAGAAATAACCTATAATCCTTTCAATTCTGTACTCCTGGATGTCACTCATATACATCTGTGAAAGCTGGCACTTATCAAGTAAGTAGTTTCTTATAGACTGGTGTGCTCTGCAAGTTTAACCAGTGAGAATATAGGAGCCTAAATTAGACCGCCTAACGCTTCTTCAGGGTTTGGTCTATCATACTTAGACCAGTCTTTTTATGCATTCGGTGCCAAAAATCAAGATGATGTATTTAACTTATTTAAAATGTTGACAAAATGACATTCACATGCTGATACATTGGCCTATCGGAATTTATACCCATCTTACCTGTGTTGATGATTGTAATATTATCACTGATTCTAGAGCAGGGGTGGGAAACATACGGATCCGGCCCACGAGGCTATTCAATCCGACCCGGGGGTAGGTTTGAGTAAAAATAATAAAAACTGAACAAAAATATAAACGCAACATTTTCAAAGATTTTACTGAGTTACAGTTCATCTGACGAAATCAGTCAATTGAAATACATTCATTAGGCCTTAATCTATGGATTTCATTTACATTTTTAAAAACATTTTATCGCTCTGTATTTTCCGCTGGCTGCCCCACCACCACAGAAAGCACTGAGCTAGGCTGAAACACCTGCATTTTTAAGCTGCCTTACTCAAAAAAGCAAAAAAGAGACCATGTTTGTATGCGGCTTTATTAACTCAATTATTTTTTTTTTTACATTGTTTGCAAACTGATATGTGACACGTATTAATGGCAAAAGAACATGCAAAACAGGCAAACAAATTAATATACATTACCGGTCAAAAGTTTTAGAACACCTACTCATTCAAGGGTTTTTCTTAATTTTTACTATTTTCTACATTGTAGAATAATAGTGAATACATCGAAATTACACATGGAATCATGTAGTAACCAAAAAAGTGTTTAAAAAATCAAAATATATTTTACATTTGAGATTCTTCAAATAGCCACCCTTTGCCTTGATGACAGCTTTGCACACTCTTGGCATTCTCTCAACCAGCTTCACCTGAAATGCTTTTCCAACAGTCTTGAAGGAGTTCCCACATATGCTGAGCACTTGTTGGCTGCTTTTCCTTCACTCTGCGGTCCGACTCATCCCAAACCATCTCAATTTGGTTGAGGTCGGGGGATTGTGGAGGCCAGGTCATCTGATGCAGCACTCCATCACTCTCCTTATTGGTAAAATAGCCCTTACACAGCCTGGAGGTGTGTTGGGTCATTGTCCTGTTGAAAAGCAAATGATAGTCCCACTAAGCCCAAACCAGATGGGATGGCGTATCGCTGCAGAATGCTGTGGTAGCCATGCTGGTTAAGTGTGCCTTGAATACTAAATAAATCACAGACAGTGTCACCAACAAAGCACCCCCACATCATAACACCTCCTCCTCCATGCTTCACGGTGGGAACCACACATGCGGAGATCATCCGTTCACCCACACTGCGTCTCACAAAGACACAGCGCTTGGAACCAAAAATCTCCAATTTGGACTCTAGACCAAAGGACACATTTCCACCGGTCTAATGTCTATTGTTCGTGTTTCTTGGCCCAAGCAAGACTTTTCTTCATATTGGTGTCCTTTAGTAGTGGTTTCTTTGCAGCAATTCGACCATGAAGTTCTTATTCACACAGTCTCCTCTGAACAGTAGATGTTGAGATGTGTCTGTTACTTGAACTCTGAAGCATTTATTTGGGCTGCAATTTCTGAGGCTGGTAACTCTAATGAACTTATCCTCTGCAGCAGAGGTAACTCTGGGTCTTCCATTCCTGTGGCGGTCCTCATGAGAGCCAGTTTCATCATAGCGCTTGATTGTTTTTGCGACTGCACTTGAAGAAACTTTCAAAGTTCTTGAAATGTTCCATATTGACTGACCTTCATGTCTTAAAGTAATGATGGACTGTCGTTTCTCTTTGCTTATTTGAGCTGCTCTTGCCATAATAATATGGACTTTTAAGAAGGCACACCTGTTAATTGAAATGCATTCCAGGTGACTACCTCATGAAGCTGGTTGAGAGAATGCCAAGAGTGTGCAAAGCTGTCATCAAGGCAAAGGGTGGCTATTTAAAGAATCTCAAATATAAAATATATTTGGATTTGTTTAGCACTTTTTTGGTTACTACAGGATTCCATATGTGTTATTTCATAGTTTTGATGTCTTCACTATTATTCTACAATGTAGAAAATAGTAAAAATAAACCTTGAATGAGTAGGTGTTCTAAAACTTTTGACCGGTAGCTAAAACAGGTGACCCTCAAACGAATGACGGGTCGCCACTGGCTATTCGGCAAATCTCCCTCGCGGCAGTCAAGCAATCCGGTTGTGGCCGCAACTAGACCTCGCTTCAAAGGTATCAATAAATAATCGTATTTGTAAGCCTAGCAATCAAAAATTATATTAGTAGCTAGTTTCCATCCAATTGTCGATAGATCTTCATGCGAATATATTAAAATCTGCATCAATAAAATATGCACATTTTTCCACCAGTGGTGTGTTTCCACCAAACAGACTTGTTGCAGATAAAAGTATGTGCGTGATGACGTAGTGCACATAAATTGTACTTTTTCGCTTAAGTTTTCATGTACCGAATAAAAATCTAAAGTTCAATGTGTTTCCATCGCATTTTCAACCCTACCGATAGTTTTGTCACAAAAACTGTTGTGTTAAATAGTAAATGTGCCTCCTCTGGTCTTGGCAAGTGCGCTCTAGCCAACAGCTCGCAGATACAGTGTGTACATCACGTGTCAAACTTATTCCACAGAGGGCCGAGTCACAGAAGCAGGAAGTACCAGTGAGTCGCTCAATAAGGAAGTGGTCAGATAACGCAGATGCTAAGCTACAGGACTGTTTTGCCAGCACAGACTGGAATATGTTGCGGGATTCATCAGATGGCATTGAGGAGTATACCACATCAGTCACCGGCTTCATCAATAAGTGCATCGACGTCGTCCCCACAGTGACCATACGTACATACCCCAACCAGAAGCCATGGATTACAGGCAACATCCACACTGAGCTAAAAGGAGCGGGACTCTAACCCAGACGCTTATAAGAAATCCCGCTATGCCCTCCGACGAACCATCAAACAGGCAAAGCGTCAATACAGGACTAAGATGTAATCCTACTACACTGGCTCCGACGCTCGTCGGATGTGGCAGGGCTTGCAAACTATTATGGACTACAAAGGGAAGCCCAGCCGCGAGCTGCCCAGTGACACGAGCCTACCAGACGAGCTAAATGACTTCTAGGCGCGCTTCGAGGCAAGCAACACCGAAGCATGCATGAGAGCACCAGCTGTTCCGGAAGACTGTGTGATCACGCTCTCAGTAGCTGATGTGAGTAAGACCTTTAAACAGGTCAACATTCACAAGGCTTCAGGGCCAGACGGATTACCAGGACATGTACTCAGAGCATGCACTTACCAACTGGCAAGAGTCTTCACTGACATTTTCAACCTGTCCCTGACCGAGTCTGTAATACCTACATATTTCAAGCAGACCACCATAGTCCCTGTGCCCAAGAACACCAAGGTAACCTGCCTAAATGACTTCCGACCCGTAGCACTCACGTCTGTAGCCATGAAGTGCTTTGAAAGGCTGGTCATGACTCACATCAACACCATCATCCCAGAAACCCTAGACCCACTCCAATTCGCATACCGCCCCAACAGATGACGCAATCTCTATTGCACTCCATAGTGCCCTTTCCCACCTGGACAAAAGGAACACATTTAAAAAAACATTTTTAGTAATTTAGTAGACGCTCTTATCCAGAGCGACTTACAGTTAGTGAGTGCATACATTTTCATACTACGTGAGAATGCTATTCATTGACTACAGCTCAGTATTCAACACCATAGTGCCCTCAAAGCTCATCACTAAGCTAAGGACCCTGAGACTAAACACCTCCCTCTGCAACTGGATCCTGGACTTCCTGACGGGCCGCCCCCAGGTGGTAAGGGTAGGCAACAACACATCTGCCACGCTGATCCTCAACACGGGGACCCTTCGGGTGCGTGCTTAGTCCCATCCTGTACTCCCTGTTCACCCATGACTAAGTGACCAAGCACGACTCCAACACCATCATTAAGTTTGCCGACGACACAACGGTGGTAGGCCTGATCACAACGATGAGACAGCCTATAGGGAGGAGGTCAGAGGCCTGGCAGTGTGGTGCCAGGACAACAACTTCTCCCTCATTGTGATCAAGACAAAGGAGATGATTGTGGACTACAGGAAAGGAGGGCCGAACACGCCCCCATTCTCATTGACGGGGCTGTAGTGGAGCAGGTTGAGAGCTTCAAGTTCCTTGGTGTCCACATCACCAACAAGCTATCATGGTCCAAATACACCAAGACAGTCGTGAAGATGGCACGACAACGCCTATTCAGGAGACTGAAAAGATTTGGCATGGGTCCTCAGATCCTCAATAAGTTCTACACCTGTACCATCGAGAGCATCCTGACTGGTTGTATCGCCACCGTAGTCATAGACTGTTCTCTCTGCTACCGCACGGCAAGCGGTACCGGAGCGCCAAGTCTAGGTCCAAAAGGCTTCTTAACAGATTCTACCTTCAAGCTATAAGACTGCTGAACAGCTAATCAAATGGCTACCCAGACTATTTGCATTGACCCCCCTCACTCCCTTTTTTACGCTGCTGCTACTCACTGTTTATTATCTATGCATAGTCACTTTACCACTACCTACATGTACATATTACCTCAACTAACCTGTACCCCCGCACATTGACTCGGTACCGGTACCTCCTGTATATAGCCTCATTATTGTTATTTTATTGTTACTCTTTAAAAAGATATACTTTAGTTTATTTAGTAAATATTTTCTTAACTCTTATTTTTCTTAAAACTGCATTGTTGATTAAGGGCTTATATGTAAGCATTTCACGGTAAGGTCTACACCGGTTGTATTCGGCGCCTGTGACAAACACGATTTGATTTGAAGTGGCCGGCAGTGGGAGAAGATGGAACGAGGTGGATTTTGGCTGACATTCTGCAAATTTTCTCATTGATGAAATATTTGAATCTTGGGCAGAGTGTCTGCGGTTTTCTTCTTCTTTAGGATTTGGTTGGTGGATCGCATCCAACTTTTAGGTGCATACACCGCCACCTACCTTACTGGTGTGTTAGGCCATTCACGGCCTCCGGACATTAAATTCTTGATACAGTAATACAAAATTGGGGAAAAGGAAAATTGCCCTGCAACTATTAACCCTCTCTACAAAAAGCACTACACTAGTCCACTATTTAACCCTATCTAATCCTATTCCAGACCAACGGTCTGAGAGGACAGAACACTACCA
This sequence comes from Coregonus clupeaformis, assembly GCF_020615455.1. Taxonomy (NCBI): domain Eukaryota; kingdom Metazoa; phylum Chordata; class Actinopteri; order Salmoniformes; family Salmonidae; genus Coregonus; species Coregonus clupeaformis. The sequence continues at coordinate 4,093,214 of NC_059202.1, forward strand.
CTCATCACCCCCTACAACTGTTCTGCGGTAAATCCTCGCAATTCCAAGTACTTCTCTGCCGCTGCCACCACAACCTCTATTTTCTGTGACTTACGATCCATTTCTGCAGTACAATTGAAAACCATGGCTATAAATGCTAAAAAGACCACTTTACTGAAGTACATATTCTTCCCATCACTCTCTCTTGGTCTCTGCCTATTCACAGGAATCTTCTCAGTATCCCTCACCCTGTACCCATCTTCCTCTACCACTCACTTCACCGCTTCGGCATACAACACTTTCTGTACTACTCTAACCTTGGCAACCTAAACCTGCCTCTCTCTCACCGGACACCTCCGATCTCCAGCCCCATGGGCACCCCCATAGCTAACACACACAACTTTCTCCACTGATACTACACATTCCTTCGTCTCATGCCCTCCTGCACACTTCTCACATCTAGGAATCTCCCTCCTACACACTGCTGCAACATGCCCATAAACTTGACATCTAAAACACCGTAGTATTTTCAGAACAAAAGCTCTCAAAGGATAACTTATACTTCCTAACTTGAACTTGTCGGGCAAAGACTACAACAAAACTCAGCAGGACAGACCATGTCTTCTCCGTTTCCCCACGCTCTCCACTGGATCTGCATCGCACCAAACGGCAGGCATGACAGACACCGGGATTCTTCCATTTCAACTGATCCTCCACTCCGAGTTACTCTCACCAACTAAACAGTCCCCAACCTCTTCTCCACCCAACCTGACACCACATATGGATCAGCAAAAATGCAAGGATCCATTCTCTCCACAACCTCACTCCCACTGGGCCAGAATCATCCCTTTCATCCTTGGGACGAGGGCCGAACTCGGCGGTCCTCACCACAGGTACTACATCCATACTCTCATCAGGTTCCATCTCTGAGCTACTAAAGCACATTTCCCTGTTTTTGCACTTGACTCCAACCCTCCTCACCACACCACTTCCCTCTACACTCAGCTTCTTCTTGGCGGTCATCACTTCACATGCCACCACAATGAATTCACTTTGACTCGCGTTACATTCACTTTCCTTCTCTAGCTCTTCCAAAAGTTCTGTGCGATCCTCCATTCCCTATTCCATCAAATCATATTCCACTTTTCTCCATTTTTTCCTTATCCCTCATCTTCTCCTTCACCAGATCTTCCAGAAGGTTTTTGCAATCCCCCACTCCATATTTATTCATATGTTCCACTTTCCTTCTTCTTCTTCTTTAAAGTTTTATGGCAGACTACACCTATTGATGTATTGCCGCCACCTACTGTATGGGAACTTCTTCTTTGATATTATGGTGGTCTGCAAACAAATGCTGTAGGTGCATGCTGCCACCTACTGTTTTGGCTGTATATTAACCCAAATAATTAACAAATATTTGGGTTGATACTATTATGTCCAGTTTTTTTGACTTTTTGTTCGTTTGTGCAGTACAATTAATCACATGCACGATAAACATCATAAAATCCACCTTCTTCACAATCAGCATATCAGTTTCCCTCAACTGTTTAACAGCACTCTGAATCTCCACAGTCTGCGGAGCATCCATCGCCATATCTTCAGCTCCCTTCGCTCCTTCAAATATTTCACGTGCCTCCGTGTAGTAGACCTGCTGTATAGCCCTGACCCTTGCCACTTCATACTCTTTTATCCTAACCGGGCACTCCGGGGAATTGGGAACGTGGTTGCCATCACAATTACAACATTGTACACCCTCAGATTCTTCAAAAACATTCATTCGGCACACACTTAATACATGTCCATACCTTTTGCAATTCCGGCAAAACAACGGCTTGGACACAAAAGCTTTCACCGCATATCTAACATATCCCATCTTCACATGTGAAGGGAGATACTTTTCATCAAACATAAATAATACTGACAGGCTTTCTTCTTTTCCCACATCCACTACTCGGATCAGCCGGTGTGCTCCAACTACTCCTGGTATGCTCCTTGTAACCACTAGGCCTCCACATCCAGCGCAACGTCAGAGATGACACCTTTTAACGGTGCTCTGCTACAAAAATCGAAACTCTTCACTTCATAAGTCCGTCTGAGGGTTTTCGCTGCTCCCTTGTACTTGATTGATGAATTAAGGTCACTAGTTAGTAAGGAACTCCCCACACTTGGTTGTCTAGGGCTTAATTGAAAGGGAAAAAACTCAAACCTGCAGACACTAGGCCCTCCATGGTATGAATTTGACACCCCTGGTCTACATTATGAGATTATTATGGAATATTTTTATTTGTCAAAAGGTAGTCAAGCATCAATCATTATTTAACCAAAATAAAACCCTCAATATTTATTGGAAAGGAGCATCAAGACCCCCTGTGCACTTTCACCATTTAATCTGTAGCCTAATAAACTGCATTGTTTCCCAAGTCATAGCGGGAGGACCACACACCATACCATCGCGTTTCGATATGATGGTTATTATATCAATATTTGCGCATAAAGGCGTTCCACCACCATTTCTCGCATAATTACTTTTACCAACACAAAAAGATCCCACTGTGTCGAATGAACAAGTTATCTGTCGGCATTTATAAAATTGTACCGAAACTACCTGTTTCCATCACAGCTATCTTGATTTTTTTGGGGGGGATGGTGTGACTTTGGTCACATAAAAAAAATGTGCATGGAAACCACAGGAGGTTGGTGGCACCTTAATTGGGGAGGGCAGGCTCATGGTAATGGCTGGAGCGGAATAGGTGGAATGGTATCAAATACATCAAATACATGGTTTCCATGTGTTTGATGCCATTCCAATTGCTCCATTCCAGCCATTATTATGAGCCGTCCTCCCCTCAGCAGCCTCCACTGATGGAAGCGTGGTTACTGACTCAAATGAACGAAATTAGTAGAAATATTTGTTATTTTGACTGAACGAATCGAAAAGATCTGAGTCAGTAAAAAGAGCCGACCTTCCCATCGCTAGAAAAAGAACAGTGAGTTACATTGGGATTTATATTGGATAAGCAGTTTCTACCTATCTTCATACTGTACTGTCTTTGCCTTAGGGCGTGTTGGTAAATTCACTCTGGCTATCTACTCCAATTTCAGAGCACTCTCCTCTGAGTGTGCCAGAGCGCTGAATAACTGATGAATTTACTAAAGCTCAACACCCCTTGAATATGGCCGGTGTCAGTAAACGTCGGCAAAAAAGCGTAATTAAATTGTTGCCAGCAGCACCAAAGCTCTGGATAACATAAAAACAGCCTAGCTCTGCTAGGTCAAGTAAAATGGTCAGAGTGAGGTGTTCTCTCATTTATGTCTGGAAGTAGCAAGCTAGCTAACATTAGCCAGTTAGTTTTGGTGCTTGATTGCCGTTGTGAGGTCAGAACACTCGGATCAACCCCACTCCTCAGCCAGATTGAATTTATGAACACACCTGTAAATTCACTCTGGAGTGCGAGCGCTCAGGGCGTTCGTAAATTCAGAGCGTTGTCAGATTGTCCATTTGTAAATTCAGAGCGTTTCGCTCTCGGAGCGTTCAGAGCGCACACTGGACGCTCTGACCGATGAGTAGGGTTGATCCGAGTGCTGATCTCACAACGGCACTCAAGCTAACTGGCTAATGTTGGCTAGCTTGCGAGCTACTTCAAGAACACCTCACTCCCCCTAGCAGAGCTGGTTAGGCTGTTTTCATGTTATCTAGAGCGTTGGTAACTGTGCTGCTGGCAACAATTTAATTACGCTTTTTTGCCGGCGTTTACTGACACCGCCCATATTCAACTGGTGTTGAGCGTTAGTAAATTAATCAGTTATTCTGCACTCTGGCACACTCAGACGAGAGTGCTCTGAAATCGGAGTAGATAGCCAGAGCGAATTTACGAACGCACCCTAAGAACACACCCTTTGGTACGTCCTTCTTCTTCTTCAGTGGGGTTTATCGGCGGTTGGCATCCAACATTATGGTGCATTACTGCCACCTACCGTACTGGAATGTGGGCCAGAGACAGAGAGAAACTAAATCCTACCTGCCAACCCTGTTTCTCTTCAAAAAGATTACAAAATATTTGAGACTATATCGAATGACATTCTGCTCAATATACTCTTTAAACTAATTTCCTGTATCCCCTTCTCCCTCATACTAAATCTCATCCTCTCTCTTTCCCTCTGATACTGCCCACACTGTAGCAATACATGCTCCAGTGTCTCTATTTCCTGACAATAATCACACTTTCCTGATGGATGCTTTCCTATCACGTTTAATGTCTTATTCAACTTGCTGTGTCCCACCCTTAATCTTGTAAAAATAGCCTCCTCTCTTCTGACCCTTCCTGCCGTCCTCCCCGACTTTCCTCTGTACTTGAAATAAATGCCTTCCCTTATTATTTCTATTCCACTGCTCCTGCCATCTCTTCACCATCACTCTATATATCAGTCTTTTTGCCTCTGCCTTGCTCATTGACACTTCAACATCAACATCCCCACTACTAAGTGCTTGTTTAGTTTAATCTTATCTGAATACCCATCTGTTTAATCCTGCCACCCAAAGCTCGTGTTCGGTCTCCGCTCATGTTCCCAGCATGCCTGTAAAATCCCTTTCGCAGGATGAGACACCCCATGTCCTTGTAGGTTGACCCAATAATTCATTGCCAGCTGCTGTCTCCTAATCTGCAATGGCATATCCCTCATCTCCACCTGTAATGCAGCCACTGGGGACATCCGAAACGCCCCACTACATATTCTGAGTCCTTTCCCCGTATGACATCTAGCCTTTCCAGTGAGGTCCGGGCTGCCGAACCATATGCTATACTTCCATAGTCTATTACAGATCGGATCAATGCAACATACATGGTCTTCAATGAGGAATGCCCAGCCCCCACTCCTTCCCCGTCAGACAGCGCATCACATTTAGCACCTTCTTACACTTTCCCACCACTCTCTCAATGTGTTCTGCCCAGGTCAGTCTAGTATCAAAGTATACCCCAAGGAACCTGAAGGCCCCCACCCTCTCAAAGTTTCTCCCATATAACCTCAAGCATACCTCATCTCCCACCTTCCTCCTGGTAAAGAACAGTGAGTTTTCTCTACAGAGAACCTGAATCCCCACATGAATGCCCACCACTCTACCTCATCAATTGCTTCCTGTACCTTCCTGACTATGTATGGCACATTTCTTCCCCTCTTCCATAAGGCCCCATCATCTGCAAATAACGACCTCCCTATATCCGGCTGTACCTGAGAGTAAACATCATTGATCCTGATTGAGAACAACAGAGGACTAATCACGCTCCCCTGCGGTGTACCATTATCCACCAAGTAGCTGCCTGATAAAGACTTCCCCACCCTCACCTGGATAGACCTTCCAAACAGGAAGTCCTTTATCCAGTTGTACATTCTTCCTCCTACCCCCATAATATCAAGCTTGATTAACAACTCCTCCTTCCACATCATACGCCTTATCCACATCAAAAAAGACAGCTACAACAGTCTCCTTGTTCAACTGAGCCTTCCTGACCTCTGCTTCTAAGCATAGCACTGGATCCATAGTTCCCCTACCCTTCCTGAACCCACTCTGATGTGGCGTTACCAGCCCTCTGCTCTCCAGGAAGTAAGTTAGCCTCTCCGTAATCATACGTTCCATAATCTTACATACATGTGATGTTAAAGCTATTGGCCGATAACCTGTTGGCTTCGCTAGATCCTTCCCGGGCTTCCGGATTGGTACCACTACTGCCTCCTTCCAACTGCCTGGTAGTTTCCCCTCCTCCCACACTCTGCTGTACAACACCAATACCTTATCCAGTGCCTCATCACTAAGATGGGCCAACATAACATAGCACACCTCATCTTTCCCAGGTGAAGTTAACCCACCCTTACCTATTGCTCTTTTCACCTCTGCCCTGGTAAATGGTGCACTCAAGCGATCATTTACATCCTCCCTCCTTTCCAGCACTCCAGGATGCTCCTCTCTCATGTTCTCTCTCCCCCTCTGCCCCTCCTCTGACAGATTTGCGGAGCTATGCACTTGGACAAATGCTTTGGCCATCATCTCTGCTTTCTCCTCATCTGTTACTGCCACATCCTCCCCACTCGTCAACACTGGATAATCCCACTCCCTTCTGATCCCACTCATCCTCTTAATCATCCCCCACACTTCTCCCACAGGTGTCGCCCTTCCAATGGTGTCACAGAACCGATGCCAACATGACCTCTTTGCCTGACGGATAGTTCTCCTCACCATGGCCTGGGCCTGCTTATACTGAATCAGATGTTGGAAGTTATGCGTCCTTTTCAGTACTCTAAATGCCCTGTTCCTAATCCTCACCATTGCCCCACATTCCTCCGTCCACCATGGGACTGCTTTTCTCCTCCTCCTCCCTGAACTCTTAGGTATAGCCTCAGTAGCTGCCCCCACTAACGCTGTTCTCCCCTAGTTATTCATACTATCTACATCCCCTCTCATATCCACCCGAGCCATCACCTGCTCACTCAGCTCCTGAAACTGATCCCACTTTGCCCTTCCAAACACCCACCTGCCTGCTCCATCCACTAACATTTCCTCCTCCCTCCGGCCTACTGTACATACAATGGGGTAATGATCACTCCCTACTGTCGACTCCTCCCATACCTCCCACTCACATATTCCTATCATCGCACTAGATACCAGAGTAAGGTCCAAGGCAGACTCTTTCCCTGTGGCTACATCAATCCTGGTCCCTTGGCCATCATTCAGGCACCCCAGATCTTTATTTTCTATCACATTTTCCATCACTTGGCCATTTCCATCCATCCCCCCCGTCCAGCACTTCCATTTCCAATATCTGACACGGATTACAGTAATTTACTACCACTAGCACCCCTCCTCTCAGCCACACCTCCACATACTCCTGTTCAATACCTTTGCCTATCATCTATATCCCCCTATATCTGAGTCCCTACGAACCACTACATATCCCTGTATGATAAACTCCACATTCGGTTTGAGCCATGTTTCCTGCACACAAATCACATCAGGCTTAGCTATCATATCAACAATGAACTGCTTGAATTCCTGCCCATTAGCCAACAGGCTTCGAGCATTCCATTGTAGTACTACCACCATAACTAAGATCCAGTAATACATGACTCCACCATCGGCTGATTGAGGTCATCTCCAACCTCTTCCCATGTCAACCCTGTCATACTCAAATGTCTCCCAGCAGCTTTCACTTAGTTTTATCCTCTCCGTTTTAGACTCTACTTTATCAGTGCTATTGATAGCTCCTGCTATGAACGTCACCAGCTTTCTCTTTTCTATGTATACCATATTGCTGCCCACCTGCCCCGTAATCCCCGGTCTAGATGCTCCTACCCTTCTCTCCCTTGAACCTGTATTTCCCTGGACCTGGACCACCCTCACTGCCTCAGCATATAACACCCTTCTCTCCTGGACTACCCTCACTGCCTTAGCATATGACACCCTTCTTTCCGCTCTCACTTGTTGCACCCCCACTGCCTTCTTCATAGCCTCACACCCACTATATGCCACACTATGAGCACCCCCACAGTTGCAGCACTTTGGTTGTACACCATCTCTACACTTCCCATACTCATGCTCTCCTCCACACCTGGCACACCTCTTTTTCTCTTTACAGACTGTTGCCACATGCCCAAACCTCTGGCATTTATAACATCTTAAAGGCTTTGGTACATAAGCACTCACATAATAACTAATATATCCTATTGTTACCTTATTTGGCAGTATCCGGTCCTTACAATGTAACAGAATAGAAACGCTATCTACCCTATCTCCACCCCTTGTTGCTTGCAATCTGTGTACATTCACTAGAATGCCTCCTCTCAAATGTTCCCTTACCTCTTTAGTGCTAACACTCACAAGCACTCTTGTTATCACCCCTGTACTCCACTGCTTCCCTGCTTGATCAGTCCAGCTGCTCAACTCCACCTTACACTTCCCTATTTGCTTCACCCCGATAGCTTTTTCCCTCTGAGCAATGTCCTTACAGCACACCAACAATCTCCCATCTCTTAACACTTTAGCATTAACAACTTCCCCAATCAACTCTTTTATCACAGCCGTCAACCTTATCGGACTCATCGCCCCAACTCCTGTCGTAGTAAATATTAAAATGTTATAGCTTGGTCTGACTAAAATCTTGTGCATGACCCATTTTAATGTTAGGAGCTTGTTTTCAATCAATGCTGTTCCTATGCAAGAACAATGGACAGAGCCAATATCTTCTCAAGGACAACACCCACGCCACAGGCCACAATCTGGTTGCTCCCCACGAGACTTTCCTTTGAAAACATACACACATTCACACACACATCTCCATGCATACGCACACTCATCCTCATGCCTCACGAGTTACACACACACACAAACTGCACTTTTTTTCTACTGGTCGGGTGCCTAGGGCAGAGGACTCTGCCGTGCACAAAATGGGGCTTCTACTCTGGACAGAGCAGACCCGCCTCCTACGCCTCCGGAACCAATCAAGGGACTAGAAGAAGGACCCCTTCCTTTGTGTTGCATTGTATAAAGTAATGCTGAAAACTGTTTTTGATCCCTTTTCAACTGTCTCCATAAGAGGCAACTGAATGGGTCCATGCATGTAGCTTGAGCAGTACCAGCTATCTCTGTGTTTAATAAACTGCCTTTTGCTTAAGCATATTTCTCTCTGTCTAGCGTCGTTGGTTTGTACTTCCTCTCCTTATGGTTTCACCAACACTCCCCCTTCCTCCCTAAACCTCAATCACTTTATGCTCCTCCTCACCTCCATGTTCCTCTCATGTCTTATCTTGCACTTCCTACCACCGAACTTCCACTAGCGTTGGAAGCTAGGTTGTTCTCCTCAAACTTCCTTTTCTGCCTCCTCTCTACCTCCGTAGACCTCTTGCTCCCCTTCATTCCCCTACTCCCTTTCTCTCCCGCTTTCTTTTTCTCTTTCTTACTCCCTCCTTTATTTGTACCACTATGTTCCATACTTGCTTCACTTTCCTCTCATCACTATCTCCTACCATCTCTGACCCATTCACAGCACGGCCGTGCCGAACCTCCGCCACACCGAGTAAAGTTTGTTTGTTTTTCCGGTACAATGTGCTGCCAACCAATAAGTCTGGACGCCTTCGCTAGTCACCACGCTGCTCCACGCGGGAAAAAGTCCGCATTTTTCTCCCTCTGCCTTGGTACGTCCTGCGTAACATCCGGAATTATGTTTTAGCACGGAGTCTCGATTCTTATAACATCTTTGTAAGCAATTTGTTTAGTATTTTTCTTAAATTATGCCACAAAAGTCGAATTAATTATCAAAATATAAAATCGGTTCTGTATTACGTGAGAAGATGCTTCACGTAGATGAATTCCAAAAAGGGAATAATTTTTCTCCGGCAAATCTTAGGCCAGCCTTTGAGCTGGGTCCTTGAACTGTAAACATTCGCTTTTTCAGTGTTTCTGAGACAACGAACTGTACAGATACTGGTACTCGTGTGCAGAATGGTAACGTGAGAGGGAAAACATGAAAAAACAACACAGAAAAATATTCATCCTGATAGTTTTTGTCTATGTGGTGTTTTCCTTGTATGCTGCATACAATGTATTTTTTAATACGAAGGTGATCACCCGTGTCCACAGAGTGGTGAAGAAAATCACAGCCGCAACCTCCGGTAAGCTAGCTAGCTAACGTTACTTAGCTGACAAAATAAACTCCCTGTCCATAGCTTTTGGGTCATGTCCAATGTTGTAAATGATCATATACAGTCAACACGTGAATACCCTGCGATGGTTATGGACAGGTCATCTGAATTGGCTATTTGAAGACCTCTAACTAGCTAGCTCCAATAAGTGTTATTGTACTGTTGTTCTGACGATTACAGCTGGTGGTGTTGTGGCTGCTTACATTGGGGATGAGGTGTGGAACCCTTGGGAGGATGAGCAGGCTGATGCGCTTTCTGCTCTGCACAAACAGAGGGGGGCTTTCAGACAATACCAGGAGCACATTGATAAGAACAGGCCCAAGAGATACAAAGTTCAAATCTGGGGGAAAGCTGCCATAGGTAATGCCTTTTTAGGGATCCTCTGTGATAAGTTGTACACTTTTGCTTTATCTCTTACATTTACATTTTAGTCATTTAGCAGACGCTCTTATCCAGAGCCACTTACAGTTAAGTGAGTGCATACATTTTTCATACTGTTGCTTGATGCTTCCTCTTACAGTGTTAAGCTACATTATGGTGAAAAAAAAACACCTTCTTATGGACATTGTCACTCTGAAGTAACTCTTCTCTTCTTTCAGGACTTTACCTTTGGGAACATATTTTAGAAGGTCCCCTCAACCCCACTGACATAACAGCACAGTGGAGAGAGGGGGAGATACAGGCAGGAAAGATAGATTTCAGGTAAGGCATCACAAATGAGACTTCTATCACAATATAAGATGCATATGATTTAGCTGATGTCAGCTATTCTGACAGCCCCCCACCCCACCCCACCCCACCCTCTTGCTCTATAGTTTCTACACAGGCCCAGCGGTGATCCAGGGCCACGTTCCTCTGGACACAGACAGTGTGGTTCTGGTGCTGAACGGCCGGGAGCAGCAGAAGATCTCCTACGCCACCCGATGGCTGCAGCATGTCCAGACCCTGATGCAGTTCCACGCTGTGAATCGTGTGGCTGTGGTGCTGCTGGGCAGCGAGCGCTGCACCAACGACTGGATCAGCCCCTACCTGAGGAGGCACGGGGGCTTTGTGGACCTGCTCTTCCTGGTCTATGACAGCCCCTGGGTCAACGACAAGGATGTCTTCCAGTGGCCCCTCGGAGTAGCCACGTAGGTCATCTGAGCCCGTATTCATAAAGTATCAGAGAAGGAGTGCTGATCTAGGATCAGTTTTATCTTTGAGATCATAATTATATGGACAGAGGACCTGATCTTAGATCAGCACTCCTACTCTGAAACAGTTTGTTAATACAGGCCCTGATTTAGTTTGAGGGTTTCTCTGAGTTTGTTTCTCATGTTTCAGAATTCTTCATTTCTTGTTTGTCTTTCTTCCCTCACCATATACTTTTCCCTTCTTTCACTCATGTTTCCATTGTAGGTTTCATAGTAGTCAATTTTAACACATAACGTATAGCATTGCACCAGAAAGGAGCATATTTTGAAAGTGGATCTGTATGCCCCGCTCTGTTCAGATACAGGCAGTTTCCTGTGGTCATGCCAAACTCCCAGATGGTGAGCTCCACAAGGCCCTTCCTCTGTAACTTCCTGGGAACTGTCTACAAGAACTCCTCGAGGGAAACACTCATGGGGATCTTGAAACAAACAGGACTGGACAAAGAGTGCATCACTACTGCCAGAGAGAAGTATTTCACTATGCTATGCTGTCACTGTCAAGCACTGTATCAATTCACGCTAATGGTTTTCAGTCCAATTTTTGCATCCTGTCTTTCTCAATGAGGTTTGGACCTCTAGTAGCTCACTTCACTGGAAATACTTTTGTTGGGAGGCCTTGTTTAATATCAATATCAATTGAGTCAACACACTCAAATAGCAGTTCAACCCTTTTTTGATCTTTACATTTAAAAATTCACGAAGAGCAAAGGGGAATTTACAAGTACTGTGTATATATTCACAACAGAAGCACAGTTTAAATACGTAATACATTAAAATTAACCCTCTGCTCACTAGACCATACTGTCCCTCCTCCTCTCCTGCATCAGGTGGCTTCCTCAGGAGACAGTGGAGAGTCTGAGACGGTACAAGACAGCCCTGGCCCAAAGCGAGCTCACCCTCTGCCCCGTGGGAATCAACACAGAGTGCTACCGCATCTACGAGGCCTGTGCCTACGGCTCTGTACCCGTGGTGGAGGACATTGTGACCCCAGGTGGGTGCTCTGCTGCACGCAGCTCCCCACTGCGTCTCCTCAAAGCTGCAGGAGCTCCCTTCATCTTTCTCAAAGACTGGAAGGAGCTTCCAGGCCTCCTGGAGAAGGAGAAGGGGATGACCCAGGAGGAGAGGACTGAGAGGAGGAGGACACTGCTGGAGTGGTATAGCAGCTTCCGCCAGCAGATGAAGGACAGGTTCACCGAGGTTTTAGAGGAGGCCTTCTTCAAAAACAGCTAAGTCTTTTTAAAGCTCAGAGGAAAACACAAAATGGCAAATAATTACGAGGTACAATGTGGATCTCATTGGCAGTGTGTTTGAGGGAGAAAAGCCACCTTTTTTTGGATTTATGTGGGGTTATGGCTCCATTTTGTAAAGTTACCACTGGTAGCTGACAACTTTCTCTCACACAAGATAATGTTCAAACAAAACATTTCTTTCAGTCTATGGGTGAATTATATTAGAGTGAGGTGGCTGTAAATCTTGTTGTTCTCCATATTTTATTTTACATAGTTCAAGATTTACATGTATTTAATTTGTATTTATGTTGTAACATAAAAGATTAGGGATTTCAGTTACTCTTGAACTACTTTCTGAATGCACACTCCAAAGCAACATTGTATTCGACCTTTCAGTAAGGCCCAGTTATTGTATTTTTACCAGAGGAGGCTGGTGGGTGGAGCTATAGGAGGACAGGCTCATTGTAATGGCTGGAATGGAATTAATGTACCCGTATCAAACACATTAAACATATGGAAACCACATGTTTGACGTTCCATTTATTCCATTCCATTACAAAAAGCCCGTCCTCCTATAGCTCCTCCCACCAGCCTCCTCTGATTTTTACCCATCTAGATATTTGTCGGCTGGATATCTCATTTTCCTTTACGTTTACCATAGACCTGTCCTTAAACTATGTAGGGCTTGTTATTGTGACAGGCGTAGGTCTATCGCCAATGCAATTGCAGTAAACCATATCCTGTGGTAAACGATAACCTCATGTTTTCATGCTGTTAATACATTAGAGCTTGACAAATTATTAACACTGTTCCTGTTGCATCTTGTTTTCTGTGAAATGTTGTAAACTGTTTGTTTTGCCATTAAAACGTGTAATTTGTTAAATTGTAAATGTTTGTTATTTTTGATGAGACTGGAGAGAAAATGAATCTGTACCATAACATGATCTCCAGCAGATGGAGCAATAGAGCCTCATTAATTTCAGTACACATTGCTTTGCTGAATATAAAGTACATTTTAGTCATTTAGCAGACGCTCTTATCCAGAGCGACTTACAGTTAGTGAGTGCATAAATTTTTCATACTGGCCCCCCATGGGAATCGAACCCACAACCCTGGCGTTGCAAGCGCCATGCTCTACCAATTGAGCTACAGGAGGCCTACAGTACCAGTCAAAAGTTTGGACACACCTACTCATTCAAGGGTTTTTCTTTATTTTTACTATTTTCTACATTGTAGAATAATAGTGAAGACATCAAAACTATGAAATAACATATGGAATCATGTAGTAACCAAGAAAGTGTTAAACAAATCAAAGTATTTTAGTTTCTTCAAAGTAGCCACCCTTTGCCTTGATGACAGCTTTGCACACTCTTGGCATTCTCTCAACCAACTTCATAAGGAATGCTTTTCCAACAGTCTTGAAGTTCCCACATATGCTGAGCACTTGTTGGCTGCTTTTCCTTCATGCTGCAGTCCAACTCATCCCAAACCATCTCAATTGGGTTGAGGTCGGGTGATTGTGGAGGCCAAGTCATCTGATGCAGCACTCCATCACTCTCCTTGGTGAAATAGCCCGTACACAGCCTGGAGGTGTGTTTTGGGTCATTGTCCTGTTGAAAAACAAATAATAGTCCCACTAAGCACAAACCAGATGGGATGGCATATCGCTGAAGAATGCTGTGGTAGCCATGCTGGTTAAGTGTGCCTTGAATTCTAAATAAATCAATGACAGTGTCACCAGCAAAGCACCATCACACCACCTGCTTCACGGTGGGAACCACACATGCGGAGATCATCCGTTCACCTACTCTGCATCTCAAAGACACAATGGTTGGAACCAAAAATCTCAAATTTGGACACAGACAGATTTCCACCGGTCTAATGTCCATTGCTCGTGTTTCTTGGCCCAAGCAAGTCTCTTCTTCTTATTGGTGTCCTTTAGTAGTGGTTTCTTTGCAGCAATTCGACCATGAAGGCCTGATTCACACAGTCTCCTCTGAACAGTTGATGTTGAGATGTGTCTGTTACTTGAACTCTGTGAAGCATTTATTTGGGCTGCAATCTGAGGTGCAGTTAACTCTAATGAACTTATCCTCTGCAGCAGAGGTAACTCTGGGTCTTCCATTCCTGTGGCGGTCCTCATGAGAGCCAATTTCATCATAACGCTTGAAGGTTTTTGCGACTGCACTTGAAGAAACTTTAAAAGTTCTTGAAATGTTTCGGATTGACTGACTTTCATGTCTTAAAGTAATGATGGACTTTTGTTTCTCTTTGCTTATTTGAGCTATTCTTGCCATATAATGGACTTGGTCTTTTACCAAATAGTGCTATCTTCTGTATACCACCCCTACCTTCTCAAAACAAATGTGTGGGCAGAACTGAAAAAGTGTGTGCGAGCAAGTAGGCCTACAAACCTGACTCAGTTTCACCAGCTCTGTCAGGAGGAATGGGCCAAAATTCACCCAACTTATTGTGGGAAGCTTGTGGAAGGCTACCCGAAACATTTGACCCAAGTTAAACAATTTAAAGGCAATGCTACCAAATACTAATTGAGTGTATGTAAACTTCTGACCCACTGGGAATGTGATGAAATAAATAAAAGCTGAAAGAAATAATTATCTCGACTATTATTCTGACATTTCACATTCTTAAAATAAAGTGGTGACCTAAGACAGGGAATTTTTACTAGGATTAAATGTCAGGAATTGTGAAAAACGGAGTGTAAATGTATCTGGCTAAGGTGTATGTAAACTTCCGACTTCAACTGTACATACCTGGGAAACTTCTAGCAGGGATTTCACTGATATTATCAGAATACATAATTGGCCATGGGCGCATTGGCCATCTGGCAATTCTAGCAAATGCCAGATGGGCTGGACACACAAAATTGACACACAAAAATATTTATTTAATTTAAAAATAATAATTAATTAAATGTGACATGGCCAGTGGCCCATGGGCCTGTTAAGGTATTTTAATTTTATACTAATCTATAATGAGCCTTTGGCTGATCATTGGACAACGACCGGCCCCCCTACCAAGATGGGCAGGCCCAGTTTAATGATAGGCTGAGCTGAGGTCACGCAAACTCACATTCAATGTGAAAATGCAAAATCAGCATAGAGACCTGCTCCGACTCTGTCATCAGTTAGACAGCCAAGATCATGGATCGTAAAAAATGGAAAGAATGCCTGTAAACATAGAAAGAGCACATTCTAAATTGCCCCCCGTGTAGCTCAGTTGGTAGAGCATGGCGCTTGCAACGCCAGGGTTGTGGGTTCGATTCCCACGGAGGGCCAGTATTAAAAAATGTATGCACTCACTAAAACTGTAAATCGCTCTGGATAAGAGCGTCTGCTAAAATGTAAATGTAAATGTCCTCTCACTCAAAACGTCCTATTTTTCAGATGGCTACAGCCATGACTTGGTCAAACAGTGTAGTGCATTATCCTCATGATTCCTGTAATGAAAGTGTGTGCCCTGCCCCTGTGTCTGTTTCGCTGGACCTGCTGCTGTAATGAGCGAGCCACTCTCCTCTCCCCCATGCGCTCGAGAGAAAAATGTTTCCTGATTGTATAACGTTTAAAAATGCAATTGCGGGAAAGACCTTCTCCTGGGGGCCTCCAAATCGTTAAGTCTGCCCCTGCTTCCAATGTTTACCAAAAACCAAAGGAAGCATCCAAAGAAAAGAACACCCTCAATTATGGGGGAGGTTTGATAATGCTGTGGGGTTGCTTTGCTGCCTCTGGTACTGGAAGCCTTGCACGGCCAGCTCTAGCCTTTTGGAGGCTCTAAGCAAGATTAAGTTGGTGGGGGCACCCCATTTCACAGTAAAACATTTTAGTGGCCCCCGTCTTGATGGTGGAGAGATTTTAATTTTAATTTTATTACATTTCCCATAATTCTACACCATTTGCCATGAGCGTAGATAAAATGTTGCAGTTTTTAAGCAACATTTCATACAATTCTACTTATTTTGACATGAGGCAGAGATAATTGTTGTTGCAGTTTTACAGTTAATTTCCTGCAATTCTACCCATATTGCGATGGGGTGGAGAAAATTGTGTCAGTTTTAAAGCTAATTTCATGCAATTCGACACATTTCGTAATTACTTATGCCATGTTAATATGATATCTGAGTGGGAATGATTAACAAAATCAATTGGGGCCCCCTGGGGGTCCGACCAAATCATGGGCTGGTGCCAGGTGTGAGGTGAGTTCGCAGTTCGCAGTGATGTGGGCTTGTGTGGATAAAATGCCAAGGCCGAATTCTTGCCCCAGTCCGCCCCTGTAATTGGCACTACTGGTTAGACAAAAATCATGTCAATCCATGTCTTGTTTCCGTTATGCCTCTTCGATCCCTCCCATTTCCACAGTGACTCTCCGGCAGCTGTGCTGCAGTCAGTCTTGTCTAGGAGAAACAACGAGGCAAATGGGAAGTGTGGGACCGGGGAAACTAGAGAGCACCAAAGGAAGTATAGGATTAAAGTCTACGTACTATAATTGGTACTCCGCGTGCAATAAAGCCTCGCGCCTTCTCTACCTGCATTGAAAATTGTATACTTTACTGCGTGGATGATCTGATTATCAAAGGTTATGCTGTTGCACCGACTCGACATCTTCGCTCTGCCTTCCGCGGCATAGCCAGCGGTTATCTGTGATTTCATTGATTGATATCAGGATTTCGTGTTGGCCTAGTCTTTTCCAGCAATAGTCTGCTCGTGTAGGAGAATGGACTGAACGTTTCTTGAAAAGCTGCTTTTTTTTGTTGACTAATAGTTTAACTTCCTAACTACTCTGAATCGACCTGAAAATGTCTAATACAAAGTTCAAAAAGGATAAAGAAATCATTGCTGATTACGAGAGTCAAGTTAAAGGTAAGTTTATTTATAATGTTGTATGAACATAATTTAGCCTACTTTTATTCTATCCCCATTATGAGGCTAACTTCTATTGAATGACAATAAACCAAATCCGTGTCCAAGGGCTAAACTCAGCCAGACCATTAGATGTAGTCCCCTGTAGTTCAGTTGGTAGAGCATGGCGCTTGCAACGCCAGGGTTGTGGGTTCGTTTCCCACGGGGGGCCAGTATGAAAATGTATGCGCTCACTAACTGTAAGTCGCTCTGGATAAGAGCATCTGCTAAATGACTAAAATGTAAATGTGTAAAAAATGTATGGGTCAATTGCGTACCGTAGTTTCAAAGTCTGAGCAATAATCATGCTATTGTACAGATTTTGCCATGAGGTTAAGAGAAAATGTTACTATTTTAAAGTTAATTTTCTGCAATTCTACACTCATTGCCATGGAGCAGAGTTTTATATCTTATCTCATGCTATTCTACACATTTTGCAATGAGGCTGAGTGAATTGTTTTTAAAGCAAATGTCCTGCTTTATACACATTTACCCATGAGGTTAAGAGAAAATGTTTTAGTTTTATACTTAATCTCATGCTATTCTACACATTTTGTAACGAGGCTGAGAGAAATTTGCATTTTTAAAGCAAATGTCCTGCTATTCTACAGCAGGAACAGTGCCATCTAGTGGGCACCCCCGCGCATCCCCCCCGGGCATCCCCCCCGGGCACCCCCCCATCCCCCAGATAATATATTAATCAGTGGAGGCTGATGGGAGGAGCTGTAGGATGACGGGCTCATTGTAATGGTTGGAATGGAATAAATGGAACGGTATCAAACAAATGGAAACCACATGTTTGGCCCTGTTCCTTTAATTCCATTCCAGCCATTACAACGAGCTCCTCCTCCTATAGCTCCTCCCACCAGCCTCCACTGATTCATATACTATCTGGGGGATGGGGGGTGCCCGGGGGATGGGGGGTGCTCGGGGGGGTGCCCACTAGATGGCACTGTTCCTGCTGCTGCTACCGCACCCTTTCATCCATTTTAATGGTCTCTTGTGTTTATTAAATGGATCACAACATTTTCTTTGCAACTTTGGGTAGAAATCCAATAGCTTTTGCTCATGATGAAAATGAATTGTGTGGTCAAGCCAGTCCTCCATGAAAGAATTTCAGTTTGACCTTCTCTTAGCAACTGAATGCTTTAACCCAACTCTCCTTGAATAGTCCATCAAATGGCAGCTCCCTGAGAGGGCTATCGGTATGGTGCAATTCCCATATGAAGAGTTTTACTACAAGTCCCAAACTTTTGATGGAGAACTTAGCTAGTGACTAAAATGTTGTGACAACCCTAATAAAATAATACAATTATAAACAATTGCATGGCAGTCATATGGCTTTCAATAAAATGATTTAAAAAACATCTCTATATGTAGTGTGAATAGTGACATTTACCATTGAACCCAACACCATTACCATTATAAAACACTATACAAGGTTTGCTTGGGACTTTTACCATTGAAGACCATTAGAGACCATAACATTGAAACCATTAGAACTGCTGTAGCCTAATGGTTTACTTGTTCACCAAGAATGGTCTAACTAATCCAGACCTTTTTTGAAGGGAATAAACCAAACACAGAGGGGCTGTTTTCTGGACACAAATTAAGCCTAAGAGCAGGACAAACTGAATGCTATGAAGTCCAAAAGTTATGGGCGGAGTTAGAAAGTTGGCTGTCAGAAGTATTACGATGTAAATTAACTTTTAATCCGTCTGTCTGCATATTTCAAGACATGGCATATGAGGGTGCAGTGAGATACCCGATGGGTTGGACGATACTTTTCTCGTCAATCATCCTGAAAAAACGTATACTTAAAAACTGGAAATCATCAAATCCTCCTTCATTAACACAATGGAAAGGTCAAATGCTTTATTATCTAAATGTTGAATGTGTGTGGGCAACGGAGAGAAATAAAGGCCATGTGGCGGAGAGTGATGCGGGCGCTGGAGATGGGTATGAGCAGGTGGGTCTGGGCAGGTGTGATGTCGTTAATGTTTGTGTATGTTTTGAATTGTTGCATTTTTTAAATCTTACCAAAACAAAAGGACAAACTGAATTGCTTTCCAAGAGGACTGGCTTGAATTGTGAGGATGACCACACCATTTATTTTCATCATGAGCAAAAGCTATTGGATTTCTACCCAAAGCTGCAAAGAAAATTTTGTGATCCATTTAATAAACACAAGAATCCAGCAAAATTGATATTAGGGTGTGGTGGCAGTAGCAGAAACAGCAGCATCTATTTATGGTAAATAATGCAAGCGACTTCAATGGCTAATTTCTCTGAACAGGGGAAAACATCACCAGATTCAAAGGGAATACATGACAAAAGATGAAGAAGCAATACTCCAAGCAGCAGCTCCATACTACTTCTCAGACATAGAGAACTGATACTGTATACTGGTTGTCAGGGTGGGATTGGTGTGGGAGGTCTGTGGATTTCTCATGTCTTACTCATTGTTAGGAAAAATTATGGTCCAAATTGGATGTTGTGTAATATATTTTTTGAAGATAATATGAATCCTATAAATTAAAATGGCCAATTTGGGTGCAGTCAATTAGCTTCATTTCTCAGTGATCAAATTATAGTTCATCAAAATAATGTTTCAGGAATGCTAATCTTATCTGTTTCTAACTACAGAAACTATTTCAGAACAATCTGAGATGGTGGGTGTCTATCCTCTTTCTTGTACTGTTTGAGGTGGAATGACTCGTATAGCTTAGTTGACTCGCTAAAGCTTTTGCCAGGCTTCAGTCACTGATGAGAGATCAAAAAGATGTTTGGGCCACGTAAAAAGAATTGAACAAACTCTGTTCTATTCTGGTTTAGTATCCAATATTATATACAAGTCTGACTGAATATTGAGTCAGATTGAAACCTATTCAGGTAGATTGAAAGATTAGCATTTGTCAGTCTGTATTCCCTGTTCCCTTTTATCCTCACTGTTCTCAAATGCTCGATCCCCTATTTTGGGTTCACTTGTTTTGCCTTCCTCATGTCAAATATACCATCATCGGTCACTGTCTGCAACACAGGTCAGTAAAAGTAGTCTAACCCAAATCTTATTTCAGGCGTAACCTAATCCTTCTTAACAGAAGGTACTGATTTTAAATAGCTCCACTTTGTCTTGGAGTGTTCTCGTCACCTCAAACTAGCCTGGGTCTACAAATAACAAACACTACCAATAAAACCTGGTGCTTATACATGGTTTATACAGGTGCTTCTCTTGATGCTTGGCTTGGTGACGTTTACATGTATTTCCCAACTTCTCCAGTCTCCTCCAAACCCCTGCAAACAGACCGAAGGCTTTTTCCCAGACAAAAGTGCACAGGAAAGAGGCAGTTGCTCCTGCTCTGTGGTAACCATGAGGACTTGGCCCCCAGCCAAGGAACTGCCGTTCTCCAGAGCTGTTGGGAGCTCTGAAATACCGCCTATTCACGTCTCCGTAGCAAACCTTCAATCCAGAAAGAGGGGTGGGGGGGAACGAGAGCGGGAGCAATGCCGCTTGAGGAGTTACCAGATTGTGTACGCTTGAGAAGCTCTCATTTGCGAGGAATGTGTGCAGTACCTTCACCTGTGATAACTAAGGCCCTTCAGCCTGTAATAGAAGGGTGATGCGCAGTCATAAGAGACACTGGGTGCGGGACCTTCCGTTTGTAATGCAAAGCGGTAATAATACACAGCTTACACAACTGAGAGAAACTGGAGCATTCCTCATGGGGAACGGCGGTCTGAGTAGAGCACACAGACAGACAACGTGTTACTCTATGGCCGATCAGCCTTGATCTGGCTGTTGGTTTTACAGTTGTGTTTGTAGATAAGCAATGTAGTTTACCACATATTACATTTTGAGAAATATTGAGTTTACCCCATTATTAGGTTAAGGGGAGGGTTCCATGATGGCATTGTCCAATTATTTGCGTACCTTGCTGTCCTCTTTGCATTGTAAATCTCTAACTTTTGTTTACTCAGTGTGATAAGTGTCTGTTTCAGATTATTTACGTTAGATGTGTTGTACAGTCGTCCTATATAGCCAGCCAGTTTGTCATGAATAGTGGTAGGAAGCACTAAAAGTAATATATGATTTCAGCGTCATTTGGAAATAAGGGAATGCACGTGATATCTCCCTTACACATTGGCCATAGACTAGTCTGTGTGATACAAGTGTGAAAGAGTGGCTATACTTGGAATCTTTTTTATATCTTAATATGTTAAGGGTAGATTGCCACGAGTCTCTACTCCTAGCCTCTTGATTTGTATACAAATTCCTTGGCTCTTTCATTCACCATAATCCTGACCCTTCACAGGAACGGTGTTTCACATTTTCATACTCAGCTAAAGCTGTCACTGTATCATTTGTTTAGGGCTGGGACGATACAAGTATCGCGATACTCGTTAGTATCACGGCAAGGAAACAACACGAAGCGGATTTAACTCCTTTAGGAAAACAGCCCTAATGTTGGAAACAAAAATAATTATGTTGCCATTCAGAGTAACATTTATTTATCTCCCAAGCTATAGTACACAATATTTTACATACAGCAGGTTTATGAAGGACCAAAGAGTTTGGTCTGTTTCGTGTTTTCATTTTTGCCATGGAAAAAATATCACAATACTGGTATTGTCCTGGCCCTACTAGGCTCCAACCGGCTCAAAATAAAGACATTTGGTGTCACAGAAATCAAGGTCATGAGTTATAATTGTAAAATAGGCTACTTACTAAAAACATAACATTCTCCATTCACTGTAAACACAAGGTTGTGAAATCCTTTTGGCACCCCAGTTTTGTAGCAGCTTTGACAAAAAACATTGATTTCAAAGTTTAACAAACCATATAACTCTATGCACAAGGACTGTTTTTAACAATTTACACTAAACATTTTACAGAAACACATTTACTGGAAGTACTGTACAGATGCAAAGTTTGGTAACAGAATTTCGGCAACATTTTCCTGTGTTTCTTATGTGTCCACGTTTTCCAAAGTCTGTTAAATATCTGCTCTGAATTAAGATTCAAAGATGTCTGCAGAAAGAATGGGGTGTCAGCTATGAAATGACACCTTGAGTCAAAAAACAATATTTTGGTTATTGAACTACTGTAAGTGAAGTGGTAACAGAATTTCATCATGGGTCCTTGATCTTTACTACACAGAAATGCATAATTATGGATATGAATGCCATTCTCTTCATGGTGATGTATCCTAAATAGGTACACAAATGTAGAAATATGCAATATCCTCCTTTGCATATTTGGGTATTTTTCTACATACTGGCTAATATTTTAATGAGCTCCGCCACCAAACAAGACCAAATTTGGTTGATCTGGACCAGACCAAATCTGAACCAATCATAGACGTCTATGTGTCACAAGTTTGGACAGCACAGTAGAGCTCAGTAGAGTACAGAACGGTAGAGTACAGTACATTATAGTGTACTCAACTCTAGTGTGCTCTACTGTGTACTGTACTGAACTCTATTCTGCTGTACATGACTGTACCGAACTAATACTCTACTTTTCTTTACTGTACTGTACTCTACTGCGCTCTACTGTATTGTGCTGTCCAAACTTGTGAAACATAGAGGTCTATGATTGGTTCAGATTTGGGCCGATGATGGATGTCTATGTTTGGGAAAAATGAAGGCCGGTCCAGACATCTGTGAACATTGAAAGCAAGGCTGGTCCGGACCGGACCAAAAAACGACATCTGTGGACGTTGAAATCAAGGCCAGGGCCAACTGACCAAATTTCAACTACTTTTCAACGTTCATGGACGTCCGGTATCGGTCGGTGTTCAGTGGGTGAGGATGTTGCTTACTGTAAATAGAGAGGGGGCTCATGGGTAGGTGTCAGTAAGAGCCAGGAGAGGTGACATGAATTGGAGAGGAGAGAGAAAGGAAGGGAGAGAGGGAGGGATTGTCCAGACTTTTCACATTCGCTTTGACCACCAGACAGAAATAGAAAGAAAACCGTTATCAGCTGCACACAACAGTATGCCAGTGGAAGGGAGGACAGTAGCAGTTGACCCAACTGTGGTTTGTGACTACTATGATTTCCCATTGTAGCCGATTCAAATCCAGAAATTCCATTTACTGATTTTTCTGAAATTCTGTTACCGGTTTGGTAACAGGATTTTGCATTTTAAACACTTAATAATTCATAAACAAACTTGATATCAGTAAATACACTAACTAATTGATAGGTCTACCTTTTAGGGAGAGAAATTGGGATTTTGGTAATGGAATAACAAGGCAATGTTTCTTACACTTACAGAAGGCAGGCATTTTTTTCTGAAACTATAAGTGTTGATATTAGTTGGCAGGGGTCTTTACTTCAACATTATTGTGTTTTGATGTATTTCTAATACCTTTTAAAGACTTTTTCTGTTAGAACATTTCTAACACCCCTTTTCCATCTGTTTGACAAATCATATCCTTTGCTTATTCCTAATGTTTAGGATGGAAAATTGTTGAAATATGTATATACAGTATGTCTTCATTTCTAAACTATATACTCTTAGCTTTAATTTGACACCCAATTTGACATGCTCCTATGAACTTCACATGTTGGTGCTCATGGGCCCTTTTACATGCGCATTTCTGAAGCCGGAGGCAAGTTTTGTACAGACATTGATTACTCAAGGAGCAAAACAACAAGCAACCCGAAAGGAAAGTCTGTTTGATGTGCTACTTCCCAGCCTCACTGCCTCTTTAAAAAAATAAATAATAATAAGGACTGGGCTGCTTTATTTGGACAAATAGTTGTCTAAGAGGACCCTTTTGTCCTCCAGTATCCTATCAACTAGCAGTCAAATGTTATCCATCTGACAGATATGCCTGACATCAACTCCAGTAATTCTACTTTACAAAGAAATATAAAGCATTTCCTACTCTCTACTGGCAACTTCTGTGAGCTTTATGGAGAAAAGCTAAGAGTGATTATTATTAAGTCAATAGTTTATCCTCGTATTTAATCCTCTGTAGTTCTTTGCTGTCTGGCTTTGGCAGTCACTCTTGGCTGGCTGGCAGTGTTTTCAATCAAAGCCTAATCTGTCATTCAACTGGCATTAATTTCTTAAGCGTCTTCCAGGAGCAGCTTTTTATTCTTCCCCACCAAATGGACATGAAAGGAAATGATTCATTGGCTATATTACTGGGAAGTCTGCAACTCTGAAATTAACATCAGATTTTAAACTTCATCAAGACATCCATGTGTTCTATTCACTGACT
This sequence comes from Coregonus clupeaformis, assembly GCF_020615455.1. NCBI lineage: Eukaryota > Metazoa > Chordata > Actinopteri > Salmoniformes > Salmonidae > Coregonus > Coregonus clupeaformis. The sequence continues at coordinate 4,117,451 of NC_059202.1, forward strand.
TAGGCCAATACACCATGTATTATTATGAAACATTGGATAGCTCATTATTTAAGCCAGGTGAGGGGTTTGTGTGAAATAGGACTTCATCTGTCATTCTGAACAGAGGACAACAACATTCCCCTGTTTGTTTTCTCTTGCCCCGAGAGGCCCCTCTTGTTGGTTTGATGTCTGGCGATGGCATTGCCGTCTGTTGTCCCGGGTCGTGACTCTGTCGGCCAGTCCCCACGAGCTGGTGACGGGTCCTGTCCTAAACCATCATAAAGGGTGCCTCTGTGGTCTGCCACACAGCCTTTGAAATGAGATGTTCGTCCCTCTGCATTGCTGATGAGAATGGCTGGGAGTGTTGTCCATATGTATGCATGCATGTTGATCTAGTTAAGATTTAAGAGAATGGATTTGTATTGGGGCAAAGGACGTTCATATTGTGTTTAGCTTGTCTACATACAGTAGATTCATCTTTTGTTTACTTGTGGTACTGGATTCATGTTTTGTTTACTTGAGCAAAAAGTGGCGTATGAGTATACTGGAAGAAAATAAATGGTGTATGTTCATGATTTAATGGCTCATAACAACTAAACACAAGTTGACTTCTAGTTCTATGAGTAATCAAAACATAGGCCCAGTACTCTGAATGGCTGGTGGGTGAGTCACAGAGACAGTAGTCTGTGATTCCAAATGTGTGGTGGTAATCCAGAGAGCCATGTACACTAAAGCTGCTTGCTCTTTATTTAGACATGATTCCCAGCTGTACCTGTGGCTCATCGCGCAGCTGAGTGCTGACACCACCATTTTGGATTGCCAAAACATTGAGACCTTCTCTTTACAATACATTACCAAATAGTCCTAATGAGGGAAGATACACAAACAAGCTACTCTTGGAAAGCTTGCTCAGAATGTTGAACGTATGGGGAGCTGTTGTTTTCTGTCTGCTCTGCCTACTAGTCTCCTAAAGTCTCAACTCTGGTTTAGGATATCCTGTTGGTCATTCATTTTTTTACTGTCTATACCAAATGACAAAAAAAGACTACGGTCAGGACTTTTTTCAAATGGCCAATCTGGGTGTACTTCCTAGTTGCCAGCTGTTTCCTACAGTATGTAATAGACTCAATGCCCTCCACATCATGTATCGGCTTTCCTATGATCACACAGCCGATTTTATGGCGGTGCCTCAGAGCATGTAAAACCATCACTTTCATTAGCAATATAGTCAGTCTAACTGTTCCCAGGAGGCTGCTGGGTGACACCAGTGAGCAGTTTATGGGCAGGCAGCTGTTTTTTCTCAGCATCTTCATTCTGGAACAGACTAAAAGGTATCATGTGCAAGGTTATGAGACACATTCTAACTCTGGTCTGTGTGATTGCATTCTGGTTGAGGTGGCAGACAATGGTGCGAGATTAAATGGCTTGTGCATTGTCATGCTCTGTTGACGCGATGATCACCTTTTATCCTCTCTTGGTAAACATCATAATAGGTGTATGAAGTGTGAGTTAAGCTGTCAGCGTCGCCCCCTTATTTGGGGTGACATCTCATCTTCTCGTTAACTCTCTGGTCGCATGGCTCAGTGCTGCTGACTCCTGGGTGTAGCTAATTATAATGGAGATGTGTTAATGAACACAGTCCCCCCATGCTATGCAGGGGTGAATGGCGACATGTCATTGTCATTGACAATGATCGGAAATACAGTAATGAAATGCAAGTTGGTTTTTAATCTCCCTCCTCCATTCTCAAAATTAGAAATTATTGATGAACTCCATTGTTTTATATTCTTTTGGACTTGATTAGTACAATACAGACATTGCCTCATTAACTTCCATACAGGCCAAGGCATGAATCTTCATCGGATCCAAATCACTACATATTGGCATCCCCAAAGAGTCAAGTCCTCAGTGTCAGCTGAGTTTCTAACAGAGTAACAGGGAATCTGTTAACAGTGCTCAACCCCTACTCCTGTTAAGCTCACGAATGCCTCAGGGAACAGGGGTGTTAATAAAGATTGGGCTTCAGAGAAGCTAATGTATTTCGCACACTTTCTATAGCATGTTGTCTTTTAAAAGCACCACACACATCCATTCACACATACACCTACCATCTGTTTTCCACAGCCCCCTCCGCTTTGTGCCGAGGTTTGCAGCCTTGCGAGTGTGCCTTGCTGTCTTCACCGCTGGAGGTGTGGAGATGGGTGTGGGCGGTAGGTGATTGACAGCACCATCTGTGGGCACTCACCCTTGATGCCATTTAATAAACTAAACTGAGCACAAACACAAGCCCCCCCCGCTGTGCTTTTCACTCAGGCCACAAAAGCCATCGGGACAACAGTGCAGCCCCCTCCCATGCCAGGCCCCATCCCAAAGCCAAACAGTAAGGGATCAAATCAAATGTTATTTGTCACATTTTATTTGTCACATGCGCCGAATACAACAGGTGTAGACCTTAGAGTGAAATGCTTACTTACAAGCCCTTAACCCACAATGCAGTTTTAAGAAAAATAATTAAAGAGCAGCAGTAAAATAACAGTAGCGAGGCTATATACAGGGGGTACCGGTACAGAGTCAATGTGCGGGGGCACAGGTTAGTTGAGGTAATTGAAGTAATATGTACATGTAGGTATAGTTAAAGTGACTATGCATAAATAATAAACAGAGTGGCAGCAGCATAAAAAGAGGGTGTGGCATTAGCTGTTCAGGAGTCTTATGGCTTGGGGGTAGAAGCTGTTAAGAAGCCTTTTGGACCTAGACTTGGCACTCCGGTACTGCTTGCCGTGCGGTAGCAGAGAGAACAGTCTATGACTAGGGTGGCTGGAGTCTTTGACAATTTTTAGGGCCTTCCTCTGACACCGCCTTGTATAGAGGTCCTTGATGGCAGGAGGCTTGGCCCCAGTGATGTACTGGGCCGTACGCACTACCCTCTGTAGTGCCTTGCGGTTGGAGGCCGAGCAGTTGCCATACCAGGCGGTCTCAGACACACCAATGGCATTTACTGGCCGAGAGTACTTAGCACCTCTGAATGTAATTTGCGAACCGAGTGCGCACCTATTTTACATGTAGAATCACATAAAATGCCGGCAGTCAGACATCCACAGCGGGTGGTCCCTAAAACACAGCGTGTTGAACGATCGGCATACGAAACGCTAGATCCATATTCGGTGTGACGTGTGCGAGCCTTAAGACATTCAAGTGGCACTGTTGTAGGGGGAACAGATGAATGAAAAGGAGCCCAGGCTATTGTCATGTGCTGTAACTGACACTGGTTAATTGAATTCCGTTCTACTCCATAACCCTGCAAATGCAAGCCACATTATATATGCACTACACTTCTCTTACCCCCCAGCCCCTCTCTGCTTGTGGTGTTAGTCATGGAGTGGGATCTCTGGGTGGGACTGTAGAGCCCGGTAATGAGCTGGATGGGAATCAGGATATAGCTGTGTGGAGCTGCACTGCATCAGTGCTGATATGAGATATGCGGTGTTAATGAAATTGGATCACACTGTGGATCGAGGCTGCTGGGATTTCACCTACCCTGCCTGGCAGCCAATCCATTCCTTTGAACCTCCTGAGAGGACCAACAGATGGACGGACAGACAGGTAGACAGACCCCTAAGCCTGTCCATTGGGAGAGGCTGCTGCTCAGTAGGGCTGAGTTAGTTATACATCTTTGGGAAGGATTGGCAAATGGACATACAGTGCATTCGGAAAGTATTCAGACCTCTTCACTTTTTCAAAATGTTACGTTACAGCCTTATTTTAAAATGGATTAAATCATTTTTTCCCCTCATTAATCTACACACAATACCCCATAATGACAAAGCAAAAACTGGTTTTTAGAATGTTTTGCAAATGTATAAAAAATGAACAACTATCACAGTTACATAAGTATTCAGACCCTGTACTCAGTACTTTGTTGAAGCACCTTTGGCAGCGCTTAAATCGTCGTTGTCTTGGGTATGACGTTACAAGCTTGGCACACCTGTATTTGGGGAGTTTCTCCCATTCTCCTCTGCAGATCCTCTCAAGCTCTGTCAGGTTGGATGCACATCTATTTTCAGGTCTCTCCAGAGATGTTAGATAGGGTTCAAATCCGGGCTCTGGCTGGGCCACTCAAGGACATTCAGAGACTTGTCCCAAAGCCACTCCTGCATTGTATTGGCTATGTGCTTAGGGTCATTGTCCTGTTGGAAGGTGAACCTTCGCCCCAGTCTGAGGTCCTGAGCACTCTGGAGCAGGTTTTCATCAAGGATCTCTCTTTACTTTGCGCTGTTCATCTTTCCCTCGATGCTGACTAGTCTCCCAGTCCCTGCCGTTGAAAAACACCCCCACAGCATGATGCTGCCACCACCATGCTTCACTGTAGGGATGGAATTGGCCAGGTGATGAGCGGTGCCTGTTTTCCTCCAGATGTGACGCTTGGCATTCAGACCAAAGAGTTCAATCTTGGTTTCATCAGACCAGAGAATCTAGTTTCTCATGGTCTGAGAGTCCTTTAGCTGTCATGTGCCTTTTTTACTGAGGAGTGGCTTTCGTCTGGCCACTCTACCATGAAGGCCTGATTGGTGGAGTGCTGGAGAGATGGTTGTCCTTCTGGAAGGTTCTCCCATCTCCACAGAGGAACTCTGGAGCTCTGTCAGAGTGACCATCAGGTTCTTGGTCACCTCTCTGACCAAGGCCCTTCTCCCCCGATTGCTCAGGAAGAGTCATGGTGGTTCTAAACTTCTTCCATTTAAGAATGATGGAGGGCACTGTGTTCTTGGGGACCTTCAATGCTGCAGAATTTTTTGGTACCCTTCCTCAGATCTGTGCCTCGACACAATCCTGTCTCGGATCTCTACGGACAATGCCTTCGACCTCATGGCTTAATTTTTGCTCTGACATGCACCGTATACTGTGGGACCTTTATATAGACAGGTGTGTGCCTTTCCAAATCATGTCCAATCAATTGAATTTACCATAGGTGGACTCCAATTAAGATGTAGAAACATCTCAAGGATGGTCAATGGAAACAGGATGCACCTGAGCTCAATTTCGAGTATCATAGCAAAGGGTCTAAGTACTTATGTAAATAAGGTATCTCTTTTTAATTTTAATACATTTACAAAAAAATCTAAAAACCTGTTTTCACTTTGTCATTATGGGGTATTGTGTGTAGATTGAGGCAAATGTTTAATTTAATCAATTTTAGAATAAGGCTGTAACGTAACAAAATGTGGAAAAAGTGAAGGGGTCTGAATACTTTCCGAATGCACTGTACATACACACCAACAGCCTGTCCAGGGTGGGCTTCCACTGATTTTTCTACTCAGTTATGAAGGTAGCAACCCTTTCATTAAAGCCACTCTTTAACTGCTCGCCTAGTATGAGTGTCTTTACATCCTCAGGATTCTTGAGATTTTGAGAACCACACCACCAATCAAAAATACATGCTTCCCTTGGGGGGTGGACCGGTGTATGTGACAATACATCTACACTGTGTATACAAAACATTAAGAACACCTGCTCTTTCCATGTCATAGACTGACCATGTGAATTAAATCAAATTGTATTTCTCACATACACATGTTTAGCAGATGTTATTGCGGGTGTAGCGAAATGCTTGTGCTTCTAGCTCCGACAGTGCAGTAATATCTAACAATTTCACCACATATACCCAATACACACAAATCTAAGTAAGGAATGGAATTAAGAATATATACATATATGGACGAGCAATGACAGAGCGGCATGAACTAAGATACAGTAGAAAGGTAACATGATGACCCTGTACTGAAACCACTTCCTTACCAAGACATGTAAACTATTGAGTCATGAAGTCATCCCATCCATTATTGATGCGTTCAGAGAAGAGACTCTTAAGTGGATGTGTCACAGCGATGATATGATGATGATGAGGCCTTCTTATTGACAAATGGGGTTTGTTCAGCCACAAATTGGGGAAACTAATGTCCCTCTTTCCACTTCAGTGTCTAACCAAACTTTGTCCTTACTGTCATATGTTACTGATGTACCGTGTTATCCATGGTATTATGGAAGGATCAGTATGTAACACTCATTCATGTGGCTTTATGTCTGTTGTGGCTGTTATCTCTTCCACTGAATACATCCATCCCAAAGCTAAGCTTACGTGCTCTGGTTTTGTGTGTTCCCAAGCGGCATGGCCTCCCTGGCTGCGTCCCAATGCTCTCCCTATGCTTTTTATAGTGCCCCGGGCCCTGGTCAAAAGTAGTGCACTATATAGGGAATATGGTGCTATTTAGGATGCAACCCATCTCTGCTGTTCCTACTTCCCACAGCTTCACCTGGCGTTCTTCCCAACCTGCCTCACTATATAGTTCAGAAGCAAATGAATGCAATTTGAAGCAATCCAATGTTTGGCAGATGGAGCAGTCTTTGTGCTGTCAAGCCATGTCTGCCTCCTTCATCAAATAGGCGGTCGGTCATATTTCCTGGAGTTGACAAAGACAGCTAAGTAACAATAGATTTGTTTAGTTGTTAAACAGTATGCATCCACTGTAGTTGTTCTATTTTTAGTTATACGGTATGTGATTTTCCACCTCATGGTCAACTTAGTTAGTGGTTGTAGTGCTATGTTCTATGGGATTAGGGTATAAATGCTCCTCTTAATGTCTGAAGTCGTTAAAACGATTACCCATCTTAATATTCTTCTAGTGATGCTAGTCAATTGTGGCTGCCATTTACTACTTTCTTCTACCTTGACCTCTTGACCTGCGTTAAGGAGGCTTTGAGCCGACTGCTACCCAAATCAATAGCTAAAGGCCACCCCTTCAGCTAGGCAGCCTCAAACAGACGTCCGGGACCATGATGAAGAGGAGACGAGAGGGGGGAGCTGCTCTTTAAAACACAACGGTCAATAAAATGTCAGCCAGAGGCCTCCTCTCCTTTGTATCCTCTAAGCCTGATTGAATTAGAGCTGGGAGCCAAAAGGAGCTACCCTCTGTCCTTTACTTATGTACAAATTCAATGCTGTTTCACGATTGTGGACACTCTTAAAATGTCTCCACTGGTTTATGTGGCTACTGCCACCTCTTTCTTTACCTCTGTCCCCAATCTGGGAGAAGTAGTGCCGGAAAGAGGGAAGAGTAGTTTCCCATGGTCTTCCATGGCTTATCACTCACACAATAAAGGGTCTTTGTAGGCAGCAGGAGACTGAGGAGAGGGCCTGGGCCTGTCTGGAGGAGGGCTGTCTGTTTGATCCGGGAGCCACAGGCTGGTCTTGTGAGCGCGGGCCGTCCTGAACTCCCCTGGACCCTCCCTGGAGGAGGAAACTTGAGACATGGGTTCGGTTCCAACCACGGATGTTCTTTGAGAAAGAAAGGCCCATTGAGGAGATAGAGATCTGTGCGCCATATTCCTCCTTGTGTGCCTGCTGCCAGCGGTCACACATGGAGAAGTGGTTAAAAAGGCGCGGTCCTCCTTTGGTCTTCACTGTGTTTAATGCAAAACCTCTGTTCTGTTCTGTCCTTGGCTCTGCCAGCAGTCTATTTTAGGGCTTCTCGGAGAGCATTTGTCCTCTGTCTGAAATTAGGTTCCTATGATAACTACTGAAGAAATTATACATTTGTCGAAAGCCAAAGGGGTCATAATGCTAAGGTCATTGGGCATAAATGCGCTTAGATATCAGTGTAATGACCCCTCTGGCTTTCCATACATGTGTTATGATATTTATTAGAGACTGCACTATTCAGACTGTTTCCCATAATGGGTGTACCATATCTCTTATGGGATGCCCAACCTGAAAGCTTGGTTTCTACTGTATCACCCGGTAGCCTGGGGCATACAGACAGAAAAAAAGATATGTAAAAGATCCCCACTGAGTCACCACCTCTGCTGCAGGAAATGCTGAGTTAGACAGGCACCCACACATTTTTTTTTCTCCTTCTCTCTGATTCAGATTGCTTTATTGAAATACAATTTGTAGATATTGCCAAAGCAGTGTAGTGGTACAGCATTTCAGTAAATACAGTACAATACAATGAGGATAATGAAATACAGTTAATTTCTCTGTTTCTCACTACTCACTGACTCGCGCGCATACACACACAGTCTGCGCTAGGGCCATCTCGTTCACCAGTTGTGCATCTTGAAAGCATAGAGGCCTGACAGGTCAAGTAAAGGGGCTTAGCAAAGAGAAACATGACACAATGGCCCCCCGTTTTATCCCCTTTGTCCACTTCCTTCCCCCCTCTGTCCAGTGCACACTGACCCCCTGATCCTCGGCCCTCCTCCTGTCCCATGTGGCTGCCTTGTAGTGTGGAGCCTCCGGCCCTGACAGCTATGGCTGCAGGAGGACCCATGGCCATGCAACTGAATTATTCACCCTCTTCTTCACCTTGACATCAGGTTAGGTCAGGTTTCCCAAACTTTTTCACTCAGGCCCTCCTTCCAGCAATGGGGAAAATTCTGCGCCCCCCCACGCACACTCCATGTCTATTTCTATGGGCACAAGCACTGTTCATCACACAAACTGTTCACACCCCTTTTGTTGGAGGAGAGAACATTTTGTAGGTTTAAAGCTTATTTCCTGCAATTCTATTTTGTCTTATGTGTGTTCATGTGATATTTGAGTGACTACACACAGCAAGTCAGGCCACCATCGAATGAGGATTGGAGCAGGTGATGCAATGCAGGGGTATGTTTTATTTGGTAATGTGTGATTGCAAATCTTTGGGGGGGTTCTTCGTTTTTTGGGTTACAATGAAATGGAGCATAGTGCGAGTCTCTGTAGGCCTAGGCAGCTCATTTTTATAACGGTTGAGTCTGGAGGGGCACTAGCAGCACGCAGCAATCCAAAGTTAGTCTGAGTTCAGGTTGGTCTGGAAATAGACTGTGCCTGCCTGACACTGTTTTGTTCAGTTCTTTTACTCATGAGTCACTGACCCAAGTAGAGCAAAGATAGTTTTAGCCAAAGTGGACACCCATGAAGAATGAAAAAGGGGTATTCACAGTATTTTGATTAACTGCTTCAAAGTCTTTGAATCATAGGCTAAGTAGGAGATATTGCATATTTTTGATAATATTGCTCATTATAATGCTACCTTTAAGCATGACTCTTAATTACATAATCAGTTGCTTAATCAAAATGATCGATTGGGGATTTACATCAAAGATATGCAATATATCAGGATGTGGAGGATGTCTGAAAGCAAAACACTTTATCCTCAAACACCAAAGGCATTTGTATCCATGTTTGGTGTAACTTGTTTCCTGGCTATATGGACATACTGAATGAATAGTGAATAAATACTGTGAGGTTGCATGTGTGTGTGTGTGTTCAGTCCTGAGACAGACGCCTGACTTGTATACCTTACTTTTTAATCAGGCCGTGTGTGTGTGGAAGAACTGTGGTCTTCCCCGGGATGTTGTGATTTGTTCTGTTTAACGACGTGTCACAGGAGAGGTGATGTATGGTCACTTGGGCATGTGGCGTATGCGTGAGTGGAGAGCAGAGGTCTGAGGCCTCAGACACATACACACGTAGACACCCGCAGCGCAGAGGAGAGAGTGAGGAGAGAGTGGACCCCTTCATTGACTAATAGCTCTGCGAGAGACTGACTCACAGAGAAAGGCCTAGACAGACCTGCTCTCTATAGTGGGGAGAAACATAGGGATGTCTCTGAAAGCTGATATCCTCCCTCCCTCTCTTTCTCTCACTCGCTCTCTCACTCATACGCTGTGGGCAGATGCCTCGATTTATACTCCAGCCTTGTGGTTCTCTACTGCTGTGGACCAAATATTCATAAATGTCTTCTTCTCTTGATCATATCCTGCATGACTTATGATCTGGCTTACTGTTAAGCGCTTTGGGGCAACTGTTGATTCTACTCAAAAGCCTGGATATGTCAACACAATAATATGAAAAGCCAAACTAGCATTCGGTTTCACCTACAGTTGAAGTTGGAAGTTTACATACACCTAGGTTGGAGTCATTAAAACTCGTTTTTTAACACTCCACAAATTTATTTTTAACAAACTATAGTTTTGGCAAGTCGGTTAGGACATCTACTTTGTGCATGACAAGTAATTTTTCCAACAATTGTTTACAGACATATTATTTCACTTATAATTCACTGTATCACAATTCCAGTGGGTCAGAAGTTTACATATACACTAAGTTGACTGTGCCTTTAAACAGCTTGGAAAATTCCAGAAAATGATGTCATGGCTTTATTGGAGGTGTACCTGTGGATGTATTTCAAGGCCTACCTTCAAACTCAGTGCCTCTTTGCTTGACATCATGGGAAAATCAAAAGAAATCAGCCAAGACCTCAGAAAAAAAAATGGTAGACCTCCACAAGTCTGGTTCATCCTTGGGAGTAATTTCCAAACGCCTGAAGGTACCACGTTCATCTGTACAAACAATAGTACGCAAGTATAAACACCATGGGACCACGCAGCCGTCATACCGCTCAGGAAGGAGACGCGTTCTGTCTCCTAGAGATTAATGTACTTTGGTGCGAAAAGTGCAAATCACATTTACATTTTACATTTTAGTCATTTAGCAGACGCTCTTATCCAGAGCGACTTACAGTTAGTGAATACATATTTTTTTTTTTTTTTTTATACTGGCCCCCCATGGGAAACGAACCCACAACCCTGGCGTTGCAAACGCCATGCTCTATCAACTGAGCTACATCCCTGCCGGCCATTCCCTCCCCTACCCTGGACGACGCTGGGCCAATTGTGCGCCACCCATGAGTCTCCCGGTCGCGGCCGGCTGCGACAGAGCCTGGATTCGAACCAGGATCTCTAGTAGCACAGTTAGCACTGCGATGCAGTGCCTTAGACCACTGCGCCACTCAGAATCAATCCCAAAACAACAGCAAAGGACCTTGTGAAGATGCTGGAGGAAACAGGTACAAAATTATCTATATCCACAGTAAAACGAGTCCTATATCGACATAACCTGAAAGGCCGCTCAGCAAGGAAGAAGCCACTGCTCCAAAACCGCCATAAAAAAGCCAGACTACGGTTTGCAACTGCACATGGGGACAAAGATCGTCGTTTTTGGAGAAATGTCCTCTGGTCTGATGAAAGAAGAATATAACTGTTTGGCCATAATGACCATCATTATGTTTGGAGGAAAAAGGGGGGCTTGCAAGCCCGAAGAACACCATCCCAACCGTGAAGCACGGGGGTGGGAGCATCATGCTGTGGGGGTGCTTTGCTGCAGGAGGGTCTGGTGCACTTCACAAAATAGATGGCATCATGAGGAAGGAAAATTATGTGGATGTCTTGAGATGTTGCTTCAATATATCAGTCAGGACATCAGCTTGGTCGCAAATGGGTTACCCCAAGCATACTTCCAAAGTTGTGGCAAAATGGCTTCAAGGACATCAAAGTCAAGGTATTGCACTGGCCAGAACAAAGCCCTGACCTCAATCCTATAGAACATTTGTGGGCAGAACTGAAAAAGTGTGTGTGAGAAAGAAGGCCTACAAACCTGACTCAGTTACACCAGCGCTCTCAGGAGGAATGGGCCAAAATTCACCCAACTTATTGTGGGAAGCTTGTGGAAGGCTACCCGAAACGTTTGACCCAAGTTAAACAATTTAAAGGCAATGCTACCAAATACTAATTGAGTGTATGTAAACTTCTGACCAACTGGGAATGTGATGAAATTATTCTGACATTTCACATTCTTAAAATAAAGTGGTGATCCTAACTGACCTAAGACAGGTAATCTTTACTAGGATTGAATGTCAGGAATTGTGAAAAACTGAGTTTAAATGTATTTGGCTAAGGTGTATGTAAACTTCCGACTTCAACTGTATAGGCCTACTGAGTAATCAAAGGAAAAGGGACGAGAAACTTAACAGTTTGAGTATTGAGACACATGATTGAAGACCCAGAGAGAGAGAAGGCAAAGTCTTCTCATGTTTTGTTGATTTCAAAAAAGCTTTTGACTCAATTTGGCACGAGGGTCTGCTATACAAATTGAGTGAAAGCGGTGATGGGGAAAAACATACCACATTATAAAATCCATGTATTCAAACAACAGGTGTGCGGTTAAAATGGGCAAAAAACACACATTTCTTTCCACAGAGCCGTGGTGTGAGACAGGGATGCAGCTTGAGCCCTACCCTCTTCAACATATACAGTGGGGAGAACAAGTATTTGATACACTGCCGATTTTGCAGGTTTTCCTACTTACAAAGCATGTAGAGGTCTGTAATTTTTTATCATAGTTACACTTCAACTGTGAGAGACGGAATCTAAAACAAAAATCCAGAAAATCACATTGTATGATTTTTTATTAATTTGCATTTTATTGCATGACATAAGTATTTGATACATCAGAAAAGCAGTACTTAATTTTTGGTATAGAAACCTTTGTTTGCAATTACATAGATCATACGTTTCCTGTAGGTCTTGACCAGGTTTGCACACACTGCACCAGGGATTTTGGCCCACTCCTCCATACAGACCTTCTCCAGATCCTTCAGGTTTCGGGGCTGTCGCTGGGCAATACGGACTTTCAGCTCCCTCCAAAGATTTTCTATTGGGTTCAGGTCTGGAGACTGGCTAGGCCACTCCAGGACCTTGAGATGCTTCTTACGGAGCCACTCCTTAGTTGCCCTGGCTGTGTGTTTCGTGTCGTTGTCATGCTGGAAGACCCAGCCACGACCCATCTTCAATGCTCTTACTGAGGGAAGGAGGTTGTTGGCCAAGATCTCGCGATACATGGCCCCATCCATCCTCCCCTCAATACGGTGCAGTCGTCCTGTCCCCTTTGCAGAAAAGCATCCCCAAAGAATGATGTTTCCACCTCCATGCTTCACGGTTGGGATGGTGTTCTTGGGGTTGTACTCATCCTTCTTCTTCCTCCAAACACGGCGAGTGGAGTTTAGACCAAAAAGCTCTATTTTTTGTCTCATCAGACCACATTACCTTCTCCCATTCCTCCTCTGGATCATCCAGATGGTCATTGGCAAACTTCAGACGGGCCTGGACATGCGCTGGCTTGAGCAGGGGGACCTTGCGTGCGCTGCAGGATTTTAATCCATGACGGCATAGTGTGTTACTAATGGTTTTCTTTGAGACTGTGGTCCCAGCTCTTTTCAGGTCATTGACCAGGTCTTGTCGTGTAGTTCTGGGCTGATCCCTCACCTTCCTCATGATCATTGATGCCCGACGAGGTGAGATCTTGCAGGGAGCCCCAGACCGAGGGTGATTGACCGTCATCTTGAACTTCTTCCATTTTCTAATAATTGCGCCAACAGTTGTTGCCTTCTCACCAAGCTGCTTGCCTATTGTCCTGTAGCCCATCCCAGCCTTGTGCAGGTCTACAATTTTATCCCTGATGTCCTTACACAGCTCTCTGGTCTTGGCCATTGTGGAGAGGTTGGAGTCTGTTTGAGTGTGTGGACAGGGGTCTTTTATACAGGTAACGAGTTCAAACAGGTGCAGTTAATACAGGTAATGAGTGGAGAACAGGAGGGCTTCTTAAAGACAATCTAACAGGTCTGTGAGAGCCGGAATTCTTACTAGTTGGTAGGTGATCAAATACTTATGTCATGCAATAAAATGCAAATGAATAACTTAAAAATCATACAATGTGATTTTCTGGATTTTTGTTTTAGATTCCGTCTCACAGTTGAAGTGTACCTATGATAAAAATTACAGACCTCTACATGCTTTGTAAGTAGGAAAACCTGCAAAATTGGATGTATCAAATACTTGTTCTCCCCACTGTAAATCAACGAATTGGCGAGGGCATTAGAACAGTCTGCAGCACCCGGCCCCACCCTACTAGAATCTGAAGTCAAATGTCTACAGTTTGCTGATGATCTGGTGCTTCTGTCCCCAACCAAGGAGGGCCTACAGCAGCACCTAGATCTTCTGCACAGATTCTGTCAGACCTGGGCCCTGACAATACATTTCAGTAAGACAAAAATATTGGTGTTCCAAAAATGATCTAGTTGCCAGGACCACATATACAAATTCCATCTAGACACCGTTGCCCTAGAGCACACAAAAACAATACATACCTCAGCCTAAACATCATCACCACAGGTAACTTCCACAAAGCTGTGAACGATCTTAGAGACAAGGCCTTCTACGCCATCAAATGGAACATAAAATTCTATATACAATTTAGGATCTGGCTAAACATACTTGAATCAGTTATAGAACCCATTGCCCTTTATGGTTGTGAGGTCTGGGGTCCGCTCACCAACCAATAATTCACAAAATGGGACAAACACCAATTCTGCATGCAGAATTCTGCAATAATATCCTCTGTGTACAACACCAAATAATGCATGCAGAGCAGAATTTGGCCGATACCCGCTAATTATCAAAATCCAGAATAGAGCCGTTAAATTCTACAACCACCTAAAAGGAAGCGATTCCCAAACCTTCCATAACAAAGCCATCACCTACAGAGAGATGAACATGGAGAAGAGTCCCCTAAGCAAGCTGGTCCTGGAGGTCTGTTCACAAACAGAGCCCCAGGACAGCAACACAATTAGACCCAACCAAATCATGAGAAAACAAAAAGATAATTACTTGACACATTGGAAAGAATTAACAAAAAACTGAGCAAACTAGAATGCTTTTTGGCCCTAAACAAAGAGTACACAGTGGAAGAATACCTGACCATTGTGACTGACCCAAAATTAATGAACGCTTTGACTATGTACAGACTCCGTGAGCGTAGCCTTGCTATTGAGAGAGGCCACCGTAGGCAGATCTGGCTCCAGGGGCGGTGTGTTCATTAGGGCGATATGGGCGACGCACTGCCAAACGGGAAAAGGAAGGGATTTTTTTTCTAATCAATTATATCACGGCAACAGTAGTTTTTAGTGTTCTAATCTAGACGTCTGATCTGCCACTAAATGTCCAATCAGGCTAAAGTCGTGCTTCAAATGGCCCCGCCCGTTTTGGGGCGATTTCAGTCAGGTTGAAAATCGCCCCAGAAGTCTCTGACTCTCATGTAAAATCTTTTTTTTTCTTCAAATATCAGAGCTTTCAATACAATCTCTATGGGTTCCGGGAGGGCTTGCACTTACGCGCTTTCGTCATACGTAACATAACCATGAACATAACTAAGAAAAGAGCGGGTAGCAGCGTCAATCAATTCACGTACTACTGTCAAAATGGCTAGCGTTCAGTGCAACTCGATTGTCTCTTTGAAAGAAGTTAATTTTTGTCGGCGAACAAATCAAGATAAATTGGCAACGAAACAATTAGGACCTCCCAGACCAAATGTAATAATTCAACAGGTTTCTACTAAAGGGGGAAAGTCCTACACCCGAGGATTTTCCAAAAATTGGTACGAACGAAAAACCTGGCTAGCAGGCTGCGATGTAGCTAATGCAGTCTTCTGCTACCCCTGCTTACTCTTTCACCCTGAAGGCGGCACGGCAGACAGCACCGCTTGGACAGCGACTGGTGTAACGGACATGCACCATCTTTCAGAAAAGATTAAGAAACATGAGCTGTCAAAGACCCACATGGATAGCTGTTTGAGATTGTCTGCTTTGGGGAGAGTGAACATTGCCACTCAACTGGATGAGGGATACAGGCTAGCTGTCCGCCGCCACAACGATGAGGTTAGCAAGAACCGCCACATCCTCAGCCGGCTAATCCAGTGTGTGAAGTTTTGCGGAGTGTTTGAGTTAGCTTTGCGAGGCAAAGATGAAACTGAGGGCTCCACCAACCCTGGTATTTTTCTTGGACTTGTCAACTTTGTGGCACAATTAGATGAGGTGTTTGATGACCATCTTAAAAATGCTAAAGTTTTCAAGGGCACATCAAAGACCATTCAAAACGAGCTACTGGAGTGTATGCTAGCGGTCATGAGGGAACATATTGTGGAGGAGGTGAAGTCGGCGAACTTCGTAGCTATCCAAGCTGACGAGACCACGGACGTTTCTACACAGACACAGCTGGTGCTTGTGCTGAGGTACATAGATAGCAAGAAGATTAAATTTTTTTCCTGGGGCTTTTTCACAAAATCATGCCCCACGTCGACATTCTGTACCAGAAGCTACAGAAGAAGGACATCGATGCTGTCTTCATCAAACGTGCCCTCGACAGCTTCACAAGCAGTGTGCAGGCCATAAGGTAAGATTAAACAATATCATTCGATCTTTCTCAAAGCAGAGCTTTATTTGAAAATGTATGCATGAAAGGAGACATCATCATATTTACAAATCTATACAATTGGCCAGAATA
The DNA here is from genome assembly GCF_020615455.1 of Coregonus clupeaformis. NCBI lineage: Eukaryota > Metazoa > Chordata > Actinopteri > Salmoniformes > Salmonidae > Coregonus > Coregonus clupeaformis. The sequence continues at coordinate 4,133,639 of NC_059202.1, forward strand.
TGGTTGTTCATTTTTACAAAGCCATACAGATAGCTGTGTTTACCTTTTCTAGAAATTATTTTCAAATTCTGTTTTCAGGCAAAATGTCTATCACTGTTCATTTTCACAAATCTATACAAGAGGGCAGAATATGGAAGTCTATAAAAATGTCTTATTACCAATAACTTGCATCAATGTTTTCAGTAGCCTCTATCAAAAGCTCCTGCTTGCTTGTTGTGAATTATGCTCAGGTGCACATATTTCCAATTCAACCATGAGGCCTTTTTGAAGCAAGTAATGTGTATATCAGTATTGACATATCTTATATGCCCCTGTCTTCATGTTGTTGCTGGACATATCTTTTTTAAAATGTGTGTAGGTCACCTAAATCATCAGAAAAATTGCCCCCCCTGAGAATTTTTTCAGGAGCCGCCACTGCCTGGCTCTCAAGAGAAGACAGGCTATGTGTGCACACTGCCCACAAAATGAGGTGGAAACTGAGCTGCACTTTCTAACCTCCTGTCAAATGTATGACCATATTAGAGACCCATATTTCCCTCAGATTACACAGACCAACAAAGAATTTGAAAACAAATCAAATTTTGATAAACTCCCATATCTATTGGGTGAAATACCACAGTGTGCCATCACAGCAGCAATATGTGACCTGTTGCCACAAGAAAAGGGCAACCAGTGAAGAACAAACACCATTATAAATACAACCCATATTTCTTGATTTATTTTCCCTTTTGTACTTTAACTATTTGCACATCATTACAACACTGTTTATAGCCATAATATGACATTTGAAATGTCTCTATTCCTTTGGAACTTTTGTGAGTGTAATGTTTACTGTTAATTTTTTTATCGTTTATTTCACTTTTGTTTATTTATTTCACTTGCTTTGGCAGTGTAAACGTATGTTTCCCATACCAATAAAGCCCTTTGAATTGAATTGAGACCTATGCTGTGGGAATGAGGGCGGGACCTGGCTGCTGAACAGCCCCTATGGGCCAGTCACAGGAGGAGACAACAGGATGTGACCCTCTGTCATTTCCTCCATATTGCTTTCCACTGTAATTACCTGGGGACGTGGGCTTTATGAAGAGTCCTCTCAGATCTGGCCACAGATTAAAGCTCTGGGTTGGGGGGATGATCTCGTTGGCCTTCCCTGGCCTCTGGTGCCCTGTGGGAACAGGTTATTTCGTCTTTGTACACTTTCTCATTCTCTACGGCTTTGCTTTCACTACAGATGCCTGCTGAAAAATCAATACAGGCTGGGTGGCTGGGACACTGAGGGGGGAGTGAGACTGAGCTAGCCGCAGGCTGCAATGTGGGGTTGGGGTCCTCCTAAAATGGTTGAAATCTGAGTGAAGGGGAAAGGGATATCATGTGGACCAAACCTATGAAGACTTGAGTCACATTTGACATTTAGGAGCAAAAATCCAACACTGTATGAAAACTACACAGATGAAATACATTTTGTTTACAGGAGTTGGGGCCCAGATCCATGTTACCAAATTTGAACAAGCATAGCAAAGCATTGATTGATTTACCTCATGGCAAGAGTGACTACAGTAGACGTTTTGCTATAGGTGTTGTCACTCGCCTCAGCGCCCAGTCAGGTGTAAATATGTAATTAACCTACCTCTTCCTTAAACCGACCTACCCCCTCCATTGTCAGGTACGGGATCCTCCCACACCCCCGCCTTGTCTCTAAGCCCAATGTCATTCTGCCAGCACTCAATAGATTTGGGTATGAGGAATGTGTGAGGAAATGTTTACCCATGATACCCCAGGGTAAAACCACAAATACAACCAACCACCATCAGCTTTCTTCATCAGGGGATATCTTCGTGCCCAAATAGCGAGGGCATGTCATCGCCGGTGTTGTTGCCACACCGTTTTGAGCACTGGGAATCTAAAGTCCTCCTGATTTATAGTACTGCACTCTTTTCTGTTAGATTTTTCTTTTGAGGTGTCAGTATAGTTTGGTGAGGTGGAATTGAGAGAGTTCTCCTACTTAGTATATTGTCGGTATAGACTTGTGTTGCACCATCCTGGGTGGGTGTGTGTCTGCTGAAGCTGAGATGCGTGATGATGAGAGGGTGTGTACATCACTCTCTCCCTCTCTCTCTGCAGTGTCAGAATGCTGACGAATCCCAACAGCCTGAGTCAATAGCAGATAGGCCTGTAAAACAGCCATTAAAAAGACAAGCATATTTGGTCAGAAACTCCAAAGTGTGTGCCTATCGGCATAATTATGTCTCTTTTTATTTGAGATTAGGCTGTCGCTTTGAAGATGGGCTCTTGGCAAAACATCAGTGTGCGGAACTCTTCTGTGGCCGTCAGAGAATGCTCCACAAGTGTCTGAAGTGCTGATAATGAGTGTGATTGTGGATGTGTTGTGAGCCTACAATAGTTTTCAGCAAGAAGGGAAGTGATGCAATTGAATTGAACATTGCCTGATGCGTTCGGACATCTTAAGTTGCCTCATTCTCCAGCTTCATAGCATATTTACATTTACGATCACCATTAACAAACTGATCTTGAATCAGTGAGGGAACAGTTCAACCCCATTGTGGAGAGTCATTCTTCCTATGGGATCTCCTTCTCTCTAGGTCCCTGTGAGAGCATGTTGCTATTAATAGTATCATTAATTTTTGTTGTATGTTTTTTTTTTTTTAAACATACGTTTTTAACCTGAGCACTGCTGCGCGAGGGGGAGAGGTTGGCGTTCTCTTTCTGAAGCTGCGAAGGGGCATGCTTGTATGAGGTGGTAGCAAGCAGACGGAGGGAAAGAGCGAGAAGGCAAGGCAACCCGACTACAGCCAAGACTAGGTAACTTGTAGAAGCCACAATGTTAATTATCATTCCATGTAACAGTGCCTGTCTTGACTGGAGTAGCCTAGAGAAGCTAGCTAATCTAGCCATCTATAGCTAGCTAGGCTACTTTGAGGCTACATGCTGCACTTTCTCCCCAATCCCATTCAGACAAAACAACAGCCTACCTGTTCGTTGCTTGTTGTAGCCTACTCCTCATTTCGCTAACTTTTAATTCCATGATTATATTCCATGTTGCATTGTATTAGTGAACTCTCACTCCACTGTTTCACATTGAGCCGCTTTGATTGGCCAACATATACAACAAGCTACACACGACACATGAAGGCTACCGGTCGTCTACTGGTCTTTTTATGAGGTGTATGTCATAAAAACTACATTGAAAAGTTTGTTTTATTTAAATTAATAATTAGAAATGTCATGGTATATCCTTGTATATAACAATGTCACATGGATATTTACATTTACAAAAGCCTTTTCATTGTTAAAATGGGACAGAGTATTCGAATACCAACGTCCGTTCGGATATTTGATTATACGAAAAACTGTACACATCCCTAGTTGCTATGCATTGAGATATCCTGCCCCCGATCACTGGCCAGAGATGGGCTTCGTTCTGCTGACCCACTATGTCTCAGGGCCTTGGCTCAGACCCACTCTCACAATCTCCTTGTGGCTGACCAGCTGTCCAGATATACCTTGCTCTGCTGCCTCCACTTTGCCCTCTATCATCCCTGTCTTAGGGAGTTGAGGTCATTTTCAGTGCTTAGAAGGGAGTTAGTTTGATGGTGACAATAGCCATTTACCCATTTCCACACTACATTCGTGCATGCTAGCAGTAGAGAAGCTTGAGAACCGAGACTCAATACAGGATTGAAATAAGAATGTACTAATCTACTAAAGACAGTACAATATGAAGATGCAGAAACTGCTTCTCCAATGAAAATCCCTGATCACACTTGTAGGCGATGTCATGGTGACGTTGGCTAGCATACTTGTGCGCAGAAACACGTCATCAGGTGTAACAGTTGTAACTGCGCATGTGCAGGCCGTTAAATGAAAGGCACTCCTTTGATATAAACTCAGGGTCCTGAAAAAGGGACTTTTTTTTGCTATCTTTCAAAGATAATTCGTAAAAATCCAAATAACTTCACAGATCTTCATTGTAAAGGGTTTAAACACTGTTTCCCATGCTTGTTCAATGAACCATAAACAATTAATGAACATGCACCTGTGGAACGGTCGTTAAGACACTAGCAGCTTACAGACGGTAGGCAATTAAGGTCACAGTTATGAAAACTTAGAACACTAAAGAGGCCTTTCTACTGACTCTGAAAACGCCAAAAGAAAGATGCCCAGGGTCCCTGCTCATCTGCGTGAACGTGCCTTAGGCATGCTGCAAGGAGACATGAGGACTGCAGATGTGGCCAGGGCAATAAATTGCAATGTCCGTACTGTGAGACGCCCAAGACAGCGCTACAGGGAGACAGGACGGACAGCTGATCGTCTTCGCGGTGGCAGACCACGTGTAACAACACCTGCACAGGATCGGTACATCCGAACATCACACCTGCGGGACAGGTACAGGATGGCAACAACAACTGCCCAAGTTACACCAGGAACACACAATCCCGCCATCAGTGCTCAGACTGTCCGCAATAGGCTGAGAGAGGCTGGACTGAGGGCTTGTAGGCCTGTTGTAAGGCAGGTCCTCACCAGACATCACCGGCAACAACGTCGCCTATGGGCACAAACCCACCATCGCTGGACCAGACAGGACTGGCAAAAAGTGCTCTTCACTGACGAGTCACGGTTTTGTCTCACCAAGGGTGATGGTCGGATTCGCGTTTATCGTCGAAGGAATGAGCGTTACACCGAGGCCTGTACTCTGGAGCGGGATCGATTTGGAGGTGGAGGGTCCGTCATGGTCTGGGGCGGTGTGTCACAGCATCATCGGACTGAGCTTGTTGTCATTGCAGGCAATCTCAACACTGTGCGTTACAGGGAAGACATCCTCCTCCCTCATATGGTACCCTTCCTGCAGGCTCATCCTGACGTGACCCTCCAGCATGACAATGCCACCAGCCATACTGCTCGTTCTGTGCATGATTTCCTGCAAGACAGGAATGTCAGTGTTCTGCCATAGCCAGCGAAGAGCCCGAATCTCAATCCCATTGAGCACGTCTGGGACCTGTTGGATCGGAGGGTGAGGGCTAGGGCCATACCCCCCAGAAATGTCCAGGAACTTGCAGGTGCCTTGGTGGAAGAGTGGGGTAACATCTCACAGCAAGAACTGGCAAATCTGGTGCAGTCCATGAGGAGGAGATGCACTGCAGTACTTAATGCAGCTGGTGGCCACACCAGATACTGACTGTTAATTTTGACCCCCCCCTTTGTTCAGGGACACATTATTCAATTTCTGTTAGTCACATGTCTGTGGAACTTGTTCAGTTTATATCTCAGTTATTGAATCTTATGTTCATACAAATATTGACACATGTTAAGTTTGCTGAAAATAAACGCAGTTGACAGTGAGAGGACGTTTCTTTTTTTGCTGAGTTTTAGCTTGTTTTTGACAAAAATGAAAACGTGTCAGTTTGTCACTTTCACAAGGTTGTAGTAATGACAGGTTCAGCTACTTAAGACATTGGCTCGAATCTAGGTTTTACCTTTAACAACTAAGGACACATTTTTCACTTCTCCAATTGGCTTGCCAAACCCCAAACCCTGGTCTGGTCTGTCGAGTGCTTTGCGACGAGTTCCCAGAAGTACCGCGATGTTGCGCTTCTGGGTTGACTTGTCAATTCTCCCTGTGGGAATTACAGGAAGTAATGGAATCGTTTCTCTCGATTTTCTGACTTGTCTGGCGCTAGCACACATTGGCTTGCACGGATATAGCATGATAATGGGTACGCGGCTATTACATATAGCACAAAGGAATAACAGAGGAAATCGGCAGACATGAGATTGATGTGAGGCTCGTTGTGTAAGGGCGACATCCTGAGGTGTTTCTGTGGTGAAACGGGTCCTGGCTGCCGACACTCCTCCAAGCCTCTGAATAGAGATGCTGCTTTTTCACATTCTTTCCTGTCAAGATGTTTACATGGGGCTGAAGCATCCCTCTACAAGTGGATTATCTCAGCTGTCACAACTCCAGGCATGAGGCGGGAAAAGATGGCTGCTCTTCCTCAGAAGAGCTCACTGCCTGTTAATACTGTCAAGAGAACCGTCTTCAAACAGTTCAAACGTCAGAGGGCTGTCTGGCTGCATTGAAGATGCTCTCGGCTGTTTATGTTGATGTGTGTGTCCACTTGCTGTTTTTCCTGGGGATGGTTAGGGGTAGATGAACTGAGCAGGGTGATGGGCACTTTGAGAGCATGAGGATCTCTTTCTGCCTCGGCTCTCAGGATAGTAAATGTGATTGTGTCATCGGCTGCCTGTCTAGTTAGAGAGACTGCAGACCATTAGTAACTCTTGTCTAGATGCTCATGCTATTGTTCTGAGCTAAGCAGTGAGCATCCCTATACAGTTTTATGTTACAGCCTATGATATGGAGTTATTACATTTATAGTGCTCTCCAGTGATAAACTTTAAACAATGTGGTTATCAGGGTCATTTCTTTCATACTCAAGTGCTCACCTATAACTTGTAAAATGTGATGCATATTAGTCAATATATTTGACTTTTTCAGAGATTTGTTGTGTTTTTTTTTTATACATAATTGGTTTTACTGGAGCTTGATCATAGAGGAACTGTTTCCATGGGACCATGGAGACGGGTTCAATAGGAACAGACAGCTCTGAAAATGAGATGACTAGTCCAGTACATGTGTACTACACTATAACTTATCCAGAGTCACTCCAGGGCATGGACATCCAAGTAATCCTATTGTCCAGGGGGCTGTTCAATGAATTATTGTGGTATTTGTTCAATGAAATTGAGATGCTATTCTTCACACACAGAGGAATACATCAGCAAACAAACCAACATTTTAAAGGGAAACTGCACCCACTGAAACCTATCCAACTATGGTCTCCCCATCAAACAACTGTGGCTGTCGTCTGGCAAAAGCATATCCAGTCCATCAGTAGAAATAGGCAGAGTTGAGGAAAAGTGACATTTTTACGTTTTAGTCATTTAGCAGACACTCTTATCCAGAACGACTTACAGTTAGTGAGTGCATAAATTTTTTCATACTGGCCCCCCGTGGGAAACGAACCCACAACCCTGGCGTTGCAAACGCCATGCTCTACCAACTGAGTTACACGGGGCTACATCAGTGACACATGGAATGAAAAGGGTGTTGCTATTCCTAGACACTTATGCTGTATTGTATTATTAGAAAATCACCTCATTGTGGATGTGTTGAGTGCCAGGTCTCTCTGCATCTCATGCATCTGTGAACACATACACACACAGTTACTGTTCTATTACCAATGGCAGTTCGGGATAGGTGATATCTGACACACAAACATATACTATGTTGAAGTTTGAACAGGTCAGACTAAACCTAGCTAATTCTGGTCTCCCCATCGATGACCGTAGGTGAGCAGGCAAGAGGTTAGGCTGGTGGTGAGATACTGGTGCAGAGACGCACGCACAGACGCACGCACGCACAGACAGACAGAGAGAGCACTGATAACATTATCAATGATGGTTATGATTAGCCTGGTGGAACCAACCTGATCGCTGCGTTCACCTTTTATATTTCAGTTCAGATATCATAAAACACAGCAACCAGGCTGGTTCTACCATGCTAGGTTCTGTCCTGGACATTATATGCATCTAAGAAGTAGAAATAAGCAACAAATAATGTCAGTTTACATAAATTATGTTTCACAATTGGGCTATCAAATGTATAAAAGTAATGAGGTGGGTTACCTTTTGTATTTGTACAAATGATGAGCTTGTTAAAGCTGTTGCCGCTGACAGGTGAAGGTTGCTGGCCAGATACTTGCCAATATATGGCTGACTGTTCCATTCATAGGAATGCTCACAGCGAGGGCATGTCTGCATGATGCTGATGAGGGCCCCCTTGCTGATCTTCTCTATGCTGCATGCTCTGCTTCAAACTGGACATCTCTCGAACAACTGCAGCAGGCAATCTTACGAGGTGGTGTTGACTGGGAGGGCCTGTGACAGGGTGATATATTAGACAGCCAAGTGGTAAATTGCACTTCACAACCAAAATAATTAGTAGGAAACAACTTTGCCATATTATGATGTCGTCAAATGTACTTTAGAGAGATTACAATGTTGCCATTACTGTTACTACCAAAGTTTGTCAAAAATAGCTAGCAATGCTAATACGGTGGTCACCTCAATCTTAGTTACCTGGCTAAAGTTATACTGCATCTAAAGTCAATCTGGCGACATCACCATCATGACAAAAGGTTGTCCTATTATTTACCTTCTTTCGAAATGTTATTGTGTTTCCAAGCCAAATCCGCGTTGTATTGAGGGATTCTAACGATAGCCAGCCAGCCAGCTAGCTAGCTAGTTGGTAGCTACAGTATCTAGCGAAAATCAGCTATGCTAGCGATGATAATGATCCAAATATACATAACCAGATGCATAACCAGCAGTCTATGGTCTAGCTACTGGTATACTCACAACCACTGGGTACCAACCACCTATTCCGCATGATAGGGTTTTCAGCTGGGCATGCAAACCATTGTTGTTGGCGGTGCATCCTGCTGGAAGCATGCATTGCATGGTCAATCCATATAGGGCTTTTCAGTATCAAACGGCCGTCATCCTTTCAATGCGTTGGGGACGATGAAACAACAGAGCCCCATTCAATGATGGGAAGCGAAGTGGGCAGAGGGGCTTGGCAAAAGGGGGCATGATTTGTTGACATAATTGTAATCCAAACCCAACCTTAATTTACTCATTGTGACGCACTGAGGTTCCAATCTCTGTTTTTAGACAAGACTGACTTCATGAGGGATTTGTAAAATAATTTTTAGATGAGCCAAGTATTCATACCCTTTTGACTTATTCCAAATTTTGTTGTTAAAGCCTGAATTCAAACTGGATTGCATTTTTTCTCACCCATCTACACACAGTACCGCATAATGACAAAGTGAAAACATGTTTTTAGAAATGTTGGCAAATGTATTGAAAAATGAAATACAGGAATACAGTGGGGAAAAAAAGTATTTAGTCAGCCACCAATTGTGCAAGTTCTCCCACTTAAAAAGATGAGAGAGGCCTGTAATTTTCATCATAGGTACACGTCAACTATGACAGACAAATTGAGAAAATCACATTGTAGGATTTTTTATGAATTTATTTGCAAATTATGGTGGAAAATAAGTATTTGGTCACCTACAAACAAGCAAGATTTCTGGCTCTCACAGACCTGTAACTTCTTCTTTAAGAGGCTCCTCTGTCCTCCACTCGTTACCTGTATTAATGGCACCTGTTTGAACTTGTTATCAGTATAAAAGACACCTGTCCACAACCTTAAACAGTCACACTCCAAACTCCACTATGGCAAGACCAAAGAGCTGTCAAAGGACACCAGAAACAAAATTGTAGACCTGCACCAGGCTGGGAAGACTAAATCTGCAATAGGTAAGCAGCTTGGTTTGAAGAAATCAAATGTGGGAGCAATTATTAGGAAATGGAAGACATACAAGACCACTGATAATCTCCCTCGATCTGGGGCTCCACGCAAGATCTCACCCTGTGGGGTCAAAATGATCACAAGAACGGTGAGCAAAAATCCCAGAAGCACACAGGGGGACCTAGTGAATGACCTGCAGAGAGCTGGGACCAAAGTAACAAAGCCTACCATCAGTAACACACTACGCCGCCAGGGACTCAAATCCTGCAGTGCCAGACGTGTCCCCCTGCTTAAGCCAGTACGTGTCCAGGCCCGTCTGAAGTTTGCTAGAGTGCATTTGGATGATCCAGAAGAGGAATGGGAGAATGTCATATGGTCAGATGAAACCAAAATATAACTTTTTGGTAAAAACTCAACTCGTCGTGTTTGGAGGACAAACATTTACATTTTTTACATTTACGTCATTTAGCAGACGCTCTTATCCAGAGCGACTTACAGTTAGTGAATACTTTTTTTATACTGGCCCCCCGTGGGAATCAAACCCACAACCCTGGCGTTGCAAACGCCATGCTCTATCAACTGAGCTACATCCCTGCCGGCCATTCCCTCCCCTACCCTGGACGACGCTGGGCCAATTGTGCGCCGCCCATGAGTCTCCCGGTCGCGGCCGGCTGCGACAGAGCCTGGATTCGAACCAGGATCTCTAGTGGCACAGTTAGCACTGCGATGCAGTGCCTTAGACCACTGCGCCACTCAGGAGTACGACAAAGAATGCGGAGTTGCATCCAAAGAACACCCTACCTACTATGAAGCATGGGGGTGGAAACATCATGCTTTGGGGCTGTTTTTCTGCAAAGGGACCAGGACGACTGATCCGTGTAAAGGAAAGAATGAATGGGGCCATGTATCGTGAGATTTTGAGTGAAAACCTCCTTCCATCAGCAAGGGCATTGAAGATGAAACGCGGCTGGGTCTTTCAGCATGACAATGATCCCAAACACACCGCCCGGGCAACGAAGGAGTGGCTTCGTAAGAAGCATTTCAAGGTCCTGGAGTGGCCTAGCCAGTCTCCAGATCTCAACCCCATAGAAAATCTTTGGAGGGAGTTGAAAGTCTGTGTTGCCCAGCGACAGCCCCAAAACATCACTGCTCTAGAGGAGATCTGCATGGAGGAATGGGCCAAAATACCAGCAACAGTGTGTGAAAAGACTTACAGAAAATGTTTGACCTGTGTCATTGCCAACAAAGGGTATATAACAAAGTATTGAGAAACTTTTGTTATTGACCAAATACTTATTTTCCACCATAATTTGCAAATAAATTCATTAAAAATCCTACAATGTGATTTTCAGGATTTTGTCTGTCATAGTTGACGTGTACCTATGATGAAAATTACAGGCCTCTCTCATCTTTTTAAGTGGGAGAACTTGCACAATTGGTGGCTGACTAAATACGTTTTTCCCCCACTGTATATGTCTATGTTATTCTCAGAGGCAACCCGGAACATATCTCAGTCCGTGTGATCAAAACAATCTTGAAGCATGTATTCCGATTGGTCAGACCAGCATTGAATAGACCTTAGCATGGGTACTTCCTGTTTGAGTTTCTGCCTATAGGAAGGGAGGAGCAGAATGGAGTCGTGATCTGATTTGCCAAAGGGAGGGCGTGGAGAGTAACAATGGTGGAGAGTTTTTGAAGCACGAGTTCTACAGGCAATGTGTTGATAGAATTTCGGTAGCGTTTTCCTCAGATTTGCTCTGTTAAAGTTCCCAGCTACAATAAATGCGGCCTCAGGATATGCGGTTTCCAGTGTAGTTCCTTGAGACCCGTCATTGTATCGGCTTGAGGGGGAATATACGCATCGAAGAGAATTCTCTCTGGAAGTAATGCGGTCGGCATTTGATTGTGAGGTATTCTAGGTTGGGTGAACAAAAGGACTTGAATTCCTGTACGTTACCACAATCATGCCATGAGTAGTTAATCATGAAACCTACACATCTGCCTTTCTTCTTCATTGAGAGTTCTTTATTTCTATCTGCACAATGTACTGAGAACCCAGCTGGCTGTATGGACGGGGACAGTATATCAGGAGAGAGCCATGATTCCGTGAAACAGAGTATGTTACAGTCCCTGATGTCTCTCTGGAAGGAGATCCTTGCCCTGAGCTCGTCCAGCGTTGCTTTAGCTGTATGCTTGGGGTCATTGTCCTATTGGAATGTAAATCTTCGCCCCAGTCTAAGGTCGTTTGCACTCTGAAGCAGGTTCTCATCAAGGATTTGCCTGTATTTGGCTCCGTTCATTGTTACCTCTATCCTTACCAGTCTCCCAGTCCCTGCTGCTGAAAAGCATCCCATAGCATGATGCTGCCACCTCTAGGGCTGTTGCAGTGACCGTATTACTGCCACAACGGCAGTCATGAGTCATGACGGCAGTCAAATTCCACGTGACCGTTGAGTCACGGTAATCTCCTCTTATGCACTCTGGACATGCGTTGGTAGTAGCTAACGACCATCGGGTCGCTAATGGCCTTGAACTCCGTGCTCTATTGTCCTTCCAACCACTCTGACATCAATGCAAATGCAATCGAAAATCACATCAAATACATTATCAAAACAAACTCACCTCACTGTGATCGATCAATTTGAAGAAAGTTCAACAACAGGTTGAAACTGAGTGGAAAACATGGTCATTGTGGATGTTGTTTCAAAGCCAAACAATGAAATGGACAGCGCTTTCTATGGAGATGATTAATTCAAAACACCCATACAGCAAATTAGAGCTTATGCATACGCATAGGCCTATATTTGAGCCCAAGCCCGAAAACCCCTCCTGAATTAATAATTTTGTGACAAAAACCGGCTGACTAAATGTCATGCTTCACGGTAGGTATGGTGTTAGACAGGTAATGAGCTGTGCCTGGTTTTCTCCAGACATAGCGCTTTGCATTCAGGCCAAAGAGTAACATTTTTGTCTCATCAGACCAGAATCTTTTGCCTTATGCTCGGTCTTTCACATGCCTTTCTGCAAACTCCAGGCGTGCTGTTATGTGCCTTTTTCTCAGGAGTGGCTTCCGTCTGGCCACTCTCCAATAAAGCCCAGATTGGTGAAGTGCTGTAGAGACTGTTGTCCTTCTGGCAGGTTCTCCCATCTCAGCCAAGGAACTCTGTAGTTCTGTCCAAGTGGTCATTGGGTTCTTGGTGACCTCCCTGCCCAAGGTCCTTCTTGCCAGGTTGCTCAGTTTGGTCGGACAGCCAGCTCTAGGCAGAGTCTGAGTAGTTCCATATTTTTATCCATTTCCCAATAAGAGACCTGTGCTCTTGGAAACTTTCAACACTCTAGAAATTGTTTTATACCCTTCCCCAGATATATGCCTCATCACAATTCTATCTTGTAGATCTACGAACAGTTCCTTGTACTTCATGGTATAGTTTCAGCTCTGACATGCACTGTCAACTGTGGGACCTTTATATAGACATGAGTGTTTCTTTCTAAATCATGTCCAAACAATTGAATTGGCCACAGGTGGACTCCAATCAAGTTGTAGCGACATCTCAAGGATGATCAGGAAATTGGATGCACCTGAGCTCAATTTGGAGTGTCATATCAAAGGGGTGTGAATACTTATGTAAATGAGATATTTCTGTATTACATTTTCTATAAATGTGCAAAAAAATCTATAAACATGTTTTGTAATTAAAGGGTATTTTGTGTAGATGTGTGAGGACATTTAAAAATGTTTTAATCCATTTTGAATTCAGGCTGTAACACAACAAAATGTGGAATAAGTCAAGGGGTATGAATACTTTCTGAAGGCACAGTATGTGCATGTGTGCGTGCGTGATTGTGTGTTTGAAAGAGAGAGAGTGTGTGTGTGTGTGTGTGTGTGTGTGTGTGTGTGAAAGAGGCAGTGTGTGACAGTGTGTGTCTTTCTTTCTGAGTGTGTGTGTGTGCATGTGAGCAATGAATGTCCAGCTGTGCTTTGCCTCTGTCCACCGTCCACCAGCCAGCTGCTTCTTGAAGATAAGTTCCCCCCCCCCAATCTGACCTGTTTCTCAAAAGAAGCCATTTTTCCCGTAAAAACTCAAGATAACAAATAAAAAAAAACTGGATACTTAGTGATATTTAACAAAAGATGAACGTTGGACAGTTCTCTTCGCTGTCTGTTCTTTTTTAGTTTTCTGTTGTCATTCCAAGGATAGCTTTGTTTCTAATTGTATAGATAGGGTTTGGGGATATGGTGTTGGGGGTTATGCTGTGCAAAGACCCTGATTCTGAAGTGGGGGACTGAAACAAGGCTTTTGTGTACGGTCCAGAAAAGAGACCATTGTTCATGGACCTTGTGTCATCAACATGCACAAGCTTTTTGTTACTTTCCATACCATCCGCTCCTTCTTATGCCTATACAACTATACAATGAAAAAAGGTATTATGGTGTGATGCAAACTAGATATAGGTCGTTGTGGGAGGAATCGTATGTTTTCTGGGTCGAATAAACTTGTTAAACAAACCCAGAATGCACGCAACCCCTAGAGGTGTACACGTACATGATCACCTCACCACACTGTCTCTCCAACCATTCTCTCTCACATACCTCCTTCATAGCTCCAGGTCAAAAGTATTAGTCCGTACAAAAAAGATGGGGAAATAGGAGGCCACTATTGTAGCTTAGCTTCTCATCTGGACTCCCAACCATCCCGTGTCCTGGTCTAAACTTTCATGGTGGTTACCCTGTTATTACTCTGAACCAGCCCCCATCCTCCCCACATCAACCCCCCCCCCAGGCCTGCAGCACATGTCAGGGCCTCTGGAGCTACAGGCTGGGTCTTGAATGGAAGTGATGTTCCTCTCTGGTTACCCTCCCTCCAACCGGCTCAACTCTATCAAAGGCGGTCTGAACCACACATTCTGCGAGGTGCCGTCTTTTGTGGTCGATCAAGGAAGAGGAGGGAGGGGCGGAGAGAAGGATGGAAGGGCAGTCAGGAATGGAGAAAGAACACATGAGTGGAAGAAGATGTTTTTCTTTTGCTGTTTAGAGGATACGGTCATACAAATCATGAAGTAATGGTTCATGTTTCCCATGTGGCTTTTTCGGCCCAGTTCAAGTCATATTTGCGCTCGTCTGAAGTTTACCTCAATGCACTCCTCGGCTCTCTGCAGTTTGAGGTCTGTAGTCTCTCTGGTCGGTCTCTCTGGCAGCAGACGTGCTGTCCGGCTGTGTGTTCCCTTTCCCGAGGAGATGTCATACACCACTCAGCTGCATGGCAGAGAGACTAGAGGATGATTAGAGAGGGGATCATGTGGGGAAATATATGCCTGCTGTCCACAATAAGAGCAGAAGAAACGTGGTCTTCTGCAATTGGGTTTGACATGGTGAAATGTGCTTTACTTGAGGGTCCGTACACACTGCTCTTGGGAAAAAAACGATGCGAGAAAGGGAGTAATTGGTTCTAGTTGGCAGTTCTAGTCATGAGCAGTGTGTATGGACCCTTATGCTGCACAGAGTTATTATGCAACTTTGAAAAGTGGACTAAGCCTTAGTGAATAAATGTAAATAAATAGGCGTGTGTAATTTACATAATCCCAGGCAATAAAGACTTTATAGTACGTTTTTAGCACTAGCAGGCATGGTGTCAGTCACACGGCCTGAGGGTATTACCGTATTACATAATGGACTTAGCGATTTACCACCCTGACAGTACATCATGCGGCTACGCACCGAATCGGGTAATAATGTTAGAGGTTAAGTTACACCACCTTACGTTACCACGGCGACGGCTATAAGCACTTCAAAGGTGTCTGGCCTGAGTCTGTTGGGTTTCTGCCAATGGACTATGCTCTCTTCATTCCAAGCCTGCGTAGGAGAATATCTGTCATCTGATGGTATTGAGATTCATAAAGGGAGGTTATGGAATTTTGGACATAACAGCCCTTAGGGTCATGTGAAGAAAGTCTATTGAGACTGAAAAAGAGAGAGACAGTATTGAGACTGTTGTCTAGAGCAGGGGTTCTCAACCTTTTCCATTCTGATGTCCATGGAAACGCTTTCATAAAATCTTCATCATAATTCACATTTTGAAGAGTAAAATGTGTGTTCAATACACTCAAATTAGGAAATCGTCCAATGTTTTTAATGCTTGTCAAATATTACATGTGAGATATTTTGGCCTTGCTACTGTTATTTTTAACTTCTTAGTTTTATCCCTGAAAGCTCTAAGCCCCCACCCCCAGGGGTCTTAGGCCCCCCTGGTTAACAATCAACTGGTCTAGAGGACAAGTCATGATTTGAAGATCAAGCCATTATTCGTATTTACCGCTTAGAGCGGTTTTCCTTTAAAACATACTTTTAATTATTACATTCAAGTACTTTGAAGAGCACAGCCGCTTTCATCTTTTGATATTTTCTCGAAATTATAATAATAGGATTAAGAAAATGACTGAACTCGCTGTTATTGTTTTTATAAGAAAGTTGGGCGAGAGAATCAACCTAAGCCTCCCATGCATCCTCACCCCCTACCGACCTCTAATATATAAAATTCTGTCTGAGGGGACACATTCAGCCAGTCTGTTTATGGTGATGGATTATGTCATAAGAAGAGACCTATAGCAGACTCTCTCTGGTCCTGAGCCAGAACTCTTCAGCTAGCCTCTAATGCTATATACGTTAGCTAGCACTCTCCACTCTCTCCCCTCTCCTCCATGGTCTCCCTTGTTTCACGTGCCTGGCAGTTTGCCTTTTAGTTTACCCTACTCTAAGTGATTATTGAAGGGCTTGGCTGTGATATTTTTGCTAGGGACCATTGACTAGTGGTTTCAATGGAAATGGGGTCATGGCTGAACTGAACTCCACTTACTCAGACATTCTCCCAGAAAGGGCCCTGACAGTCAGGAATATATTTTTGAGTCATTCTGGATTTATTAGAGGGTTAGAGCTATAGGGCCCCCTCATTTCAATTTGATTCCCATTTTTGTACATTTAGCACCCAGCCTGTATTCAAGAGCATGTTGTGTCTCAACCGATGGCTGGCGTAACACTAAAACCTCAGATAATGTAAAGTAGGGTCTAAGCTACAACATATGCATATGAAAAGAATCTGATTTTACGTGTTTTTAGAAGTTAAAGGTTAAAAAAGTATGATTTTTATGAATTTTTTATATTTTTCAAGAAATTATAAAATAGTTTGACAACCCTGTTTGTAAGCTTATAAATGATATCAAACTAAACCGTTTATATATTCCAGTGATGAAGACATGGATGTCTCATGGTATGGTAGGGTATGCAACTTTGAACACCTTTTATCTCCTGAATGTCTTGGCATTCAAGTCCAAAAAGTGACTTTCTGACCACTTCTTCCATGGGCAAACATGTATGGAAAGTTTTGTTTAAATCAAAAGGTGATTCAATTAAAATGGATTTACCCAGGACCCAGGCTCAGAGGCTCTGTCATGGGCTGCTGACGAGGCCTGACCAGACCGGAGCAGACCGAGACCAGGCTGTTCAGTGGAGGGAGACTGTGTGAGCATTAAGGAACAGGGGTGAGGAGGACTGGCAGACTTACTTTCCCCTGTGACGTGTCAGAAGAATGGTCTGAATCTTGTTTGCATCACTAGGCATGACTCCTCACACACAGGTGCATGGTCTTGTATCTCTGCCCTCTGAACTATAGGCCTATTCTCTTGCCTGTGAGTGTGCAGATGCTTTGGCTTTGGACTAGGCACCTCATTGTGTGGCCCCTCTCCTCTCAAGGCTGCATGCTTTGTCCCAGGTTCCCCTTAAGCTTCATGCTTTATCCCAGGGGGCCCTCAGGCAGAGGGCTCAGCAGTAATATTGCCACTTCCCCCCCCCCCCCCTCCCCCCCTCCTTGGCATTACAACTACTCTGCCATTAATGTGGTTAACCTATTAATTTTGTCAGAGTCCGTATTTCAGTCAAAGCTTGGCATACCTTTACTTTCAAAACAAGTGTTCACTTCAATGGAAGCATAAACATTCATATGGAATTTGCATATGTGCCATACTTTAAGTTGTTTTTGGGAACCCCCCCATGTAATTACTCTTTGTGGCTTTAGCGCTGCAGGATTTTCTCAACCACAGAATTTCGGAGTATTTTTTCTCAAACAAACCATCCTAACTGTAAGAGCTGGGGCCTGCCTGGACAGGCAGGGAGGTGGTAGTCTGACCCCCTCCATCTCTCTTCCATCACTGGCAAATCCAACACAGATGCTAGCCTCACAAAAAGTGTCATTTTTCAGAGCTCTGGGAGAAAATAGGCGGTAGATCTGAAGTGCAGAGTTGATGTAATTTTCAAAATGGGAGGGTATAGGATGGGACGGCCCCATTCAACACGAAACCGTAGCCCGGATGCCTGTTTTCAGTTTCCAAAGTCAAGGAGTTCTCTCTATTGCTGTCCCCTCAGGGCAGACAGACACAGCAGCTAGGCAGGGACTGGAGATACGTGATGAGAGGGGGAGGTTGAAGGGGTGAAGCAGAGTGTGGAGGATGTAGGAGGCTGCTGAGTGGGTAAGGAAAGGCATAGTGGATGAAAAAGACAGAGAATGACCATTGACTCTCTCGACCTTTCTCGCCTCTATCTAACGTCCCTGCTCCTGTGGAGGCTCTACGGTGGCTGTACATGCTGGATTTGTAGCCCTCCCACAGCACGCACACACCCACACACAGAAACACACACACTCAACCCCGCCGGCCAAGGAGCCAAAGCGCAGAACCAAAGGCGTCCAGAGCAAACAGGACTGCTGCTAGATATTACATAGGAGCTGAATAAATACAATTTCCTTCTAAAGTGTGCTTACATTCATCTCCTATAACCCCGCTCTTCTATTTGGGTTGGAGCTGAATGATGATCCTCACAGGCCACCGTAATGATTCCAGTGGAGATTGATGCCCCCCTGCCTGCTCTGCCGGTGTTCACTCTTGTTGAAGCGTCGCCTTGGCAACCGTCACCGTTGGCTATTGTGCCCGCTTGGCAGAGATGACCTAATGCTGATTTGAGGATTATTACATCTCAGTTATTGCCTGTGGGATTATACACTTGAATAATCACCCTGTTGAATGGGGGTGAAATATTTTCATATCACAATGCAATGAGCTGCTTTGGCCTGGCCTGTTTGTGAAGGATTTTGCTTCGAGACTGAGATATGAATCTCTTATGGACAGACTACTTAAAAATAAATAGTACCGTAGATTTGTCATGATACAACGGGATGCATGAGATAACAAGGAGTATTAGTTCCGGTGCTTGTTTTTTTTTTGTCATTTGGACAAATCACAATTTCGCAAGGGGAGGGGACATTTGGCCCATAGCCTTGCCAGTAACTTGCAAAGAGAGAGGGTGGAGCTCTTCATTCCGGTTCCGATCCTCGTTCTATCTGTTCTCTTAACACGTATGGACCCAGAACTCAATCGAGCATTTGACCAATTACGCCAGACTTTAGTTCTGGGTTAACCAACATTAGTCAGATATTAATATGCAAAAATCTGATAATGTATTGGCTCATTAATCAAAAGCGCATTATACTTTTACCACTCTTTGTGAAACAAAGCTACTTTCCTGCTACTACAGTATACAAGAATTTGAGGCCTATGCTTAGTCACTGTTTACTGTTTAAGTATAGCTTTTAATGATGTGTAAGTGGGCATGGCCGATCGGCCGAGACAGACAGAGATATTTTGTGAATCAGCCAATAAAAACCAGGGAACAGGAAGAAACCGGAGCTCCCTGGGTCAGCAGCCCACAATCCACTTGGGCCAGAGAGAAAACAAAAGAAAAACCTGGCCACTAGAGCAGCATTTCCTGTGTGTGTTTACACAGGCGTGTGTGTGGCAATGCACCAGTGGGAATTAGAGGGTGTGTGAGTGCTAGCCAGGAAACAGTGACAGGCTAATAGTAGGACAGTACACAGGCATCTGCTCCCCAGCGGTATTGATGTGGCTGTAGTAACAAACAAACAAAGCTGCTCCTGCTGCTCCTGACAAAACAAACCAGAGACTCCTTGCCTGATAACAATACTTGAACAAGAGGGACAGAAGAGGGAACTAGCCCAACATCACTAAATTCTGTCCGTGTCCGAATACCCGTACTTGCGTTCTAAATAGTAGGCATTTTGGGTATTAGAAAAAAAGTGGAATTTTGAAAATGTTATGCTATAAATGCCAGGATGTCATACTCATTTCTGCTTTACATCTATACTGAACAAAAATATAAACGCAACAATTTAAACTATTTTACTGCGTTACAGTTCATATAAGGAAATCAGTCAATTGAAATGAATGAATTGGGCGCAGCCATGGGTGGGCCTGGGAGGGAATAGACCCACCCACTGGGGAGCCAGGTCCAGCCAATCAGAATAGGTTTTTCCCCAAAAGAAAGGGCTTTATTACAGACATAAATACTCCTCGGTTTTATCAGCTGTCCGGGTGGCTGGTGTCTGACGATCCCGCAGATGATGAAGCCAGATGTGGAGGTCCTGGGCTGGCGTGGTTACACGTGGTCTGCGGTTGTGAGGTCGGTTGGACGTACTGCCAAATTCTCGAAAACAACGTTGGAGGCACTTATGGTAAACAAATGAACATTAAATTCTCTGGCAACAGCTCTGGTGGACATTCGTGCAGTCAGCATGCCAATTGATCGCTCCCTCAACTTGAGACATCTGTGGCATTGTGTTGTGTGACAAAACTGCACATTTTAGAGTGGCCTTTTATTGTCCTCAGCACAAGGTGCACCTGTGTAATGATCATGCTGTTTAATAAACTTCTTGATATGCCACACCTGTTAGGTGGATGGATTATCTTGGCAAAGGGGAAATTCTCACTAACGGGGATGTAAACACATTTCTGCACAAAATTGTAGAGTAATAAGCGGGGGGTTTTTCACACTCTCACTGACTCACTGCCTCACACAGGTGTCTCCAAGGATGCATGCTCGGTGTGTGAGTGGCCTGGGCAGTCCTGGCTGAATTTACTCACACATACGCAGAATTACACCAACTCAGTCTACATGCAAAGGAATGTTTGGAAGCTGCTTTGGTGTCAATCAGATTTTGAAATATGGTCCATGTGGCCAATGTAATCATTTTTGGGGGTATAGAACACACTACAGAGTATTGCACAATGCCTGTGGCAATGATACTGTCCAGCTTTTGTCAGTCAAGTCTGTGCTTTCTCAAACCAGCCCATAATTGTGGCATTGCCAATTCTTAGCCACACTTGAGAAATGTAGCCTATTGTTATTTTCCTGTCACATTGCAGGTGGGTAAGTTAGACTATTCACTGTTCTACCCTTAGGGCAGTAGGTCACTAGCCCTAGCCTGGAAGTCCCAAATAGGAGTTGGCAAGACAGCACAACAGATCTGGGACCACCAGGCTACACTTGCCCGAGAGGGAGGCCAAGTTGTTTAGCGTCTTTCTATGTTGTCATCTTAGCTCAACAGACCGTCGGACACTGGGTTCTTCAGTGACAGCTCTGTGACATCATAACACTGAGGTGGTGACACATTCTGGCCTCTTTCTGCCCAGCGCTGTCACTGGCAAGAGACTCCACTGTTGGAGTTCAGCTCGGTCTCTCACAAATCAAATGAATGATGAATAGCTTACTATTATATTCCCACTGGTGTCATTCATTGTCTCTCTTTGTAATAACACACGTTGTGACATGGGTACCACTTAGCCGCAACACGTTGCATAGTGATTTTTATTTCTGCACAAAAATTGTGAATCCGAATCAGTACAATTTGGGACATGCACATCTCCTGAAGCTATCATGATATTATGGTCAAACTAAATCTGAAAGACTGAGCACTCTCCATTGTGTGAGGCCCTTTGAACTTAATTATTTGGGTTGTAAGTAATTGGGCCTAACAAGGCTATGCTATGCTGTGCTTTTCCTCTGTGAGGTAGAAGTCATCCTGATCTGTTGTGTGAGCTGGCTGAAGGGCCCGGGGCCGTGTGGGTGATGAAACGCTGTGAGGCAGCCGGTGGAATGGAGCTGGTGAGAGTCAATCACGTCACGGGCAGGCCCTCACACTGCATCCATCTGCCTTTCTTAGGGCTGGGGGGGCAGAGGGCTGGGGCCAGAGGGCTGGGGGGATCGGGGCAGAGGGCTGGGGGGGGCGGAGGGCTGGGAGCAGGGTGGCAGAAGGTTGGGGGATGGGGTCAGAGGGTTGGGGGGGTCAGAGGGCTGGGGGGGCATGGGGCAGAGGGCTGGGGGGGATGGGGGCAGAGGGCTGGTGTGCGGGAGGTGCAGTATAACATTCAGTAGCTGGGCAGAACATGAAGCTGAAATTATATTTACTAGGGGATGTGCACGGTTATTCGAATATCCGAACAGACGTTAGTAATCGAATACTTGTGTGAGCAATCATTTTTGCCAACCCCAAGAAAATATTGGCATATTTTAACACTGAAAATACTTTTTCTAAATTAAAATATCCATGTGACATTGTTACATACAAGGATATACCATGACATTTCAAATGATTAATTTAATAAAACAACAAACTTTTCAATGTAGTTTTTATGATGTGCATAGTGCGCCCCATAAAAAGACAGGTTGCCGAACTGTAGCCTTCACACGTGTAGCTTGTTGTTTATGTTGGCCAATCAAACCGGCAAAGAGGCTCAGTGTGTAGCAAGTGGAGTGAGAGTGAGCTCACAAATACAATGTAATGCAAGGTGGGATAAAATTACGCAATTAAAATTTAGTTTTTTAGGCTACAACGAGCAACCAACAGGTAGGCTGTTGTTTTATCTGAATTGGGTTGGGGAGAAAGTGCGGCATGTGGCCTCAATTAGCCTAGCTCGCTATAGCTGACTAGCTTAGCTAGCTAGCTAGCTTCTCTAGGCTTCTCCAGTCAAGACGGGCACTGTTATATTTAAGCCATAAGGCCCGATGGGGTGTGGTATATGGCTAATATACCACGTCTAAGGGCTGTTCTTATGTACGACGCAACGCAGAGTGCCTGGTTACAGACCTTAGCCATGGTGATATATTGGCAATATCCCACAAACCCTCGAGGTGCCTTATTGCTATTATAAACTGGTTACCAACGTAAATAGAACAGTACAAATTAATGTTTTGTCATACCCGTGGTATACAATCTGATATACCACAGCTTTCAGCCAATCAGCATTCAGGGCTCGAACCACCCAGTTTATAATGGATGATGTCCTAGTCTAGTGTAAAACATTGTAACTGTGTCATGTGGTGACATGAACCTGACATTCTAGAAGGGATTATGTTAGTTGAGTGCATATTTAAGGCTTTTTAGGGCATTGCTATTTTGAGCAATAGTTGAGATTTATATTTTGATAAAAGTTAAATGATAATAAAAGTTGAATGATGCTCGAAGTAATATTAAATAATTAGATTGGTTGACATTTTCAATATCAGTACGCAATATCTTAACTTTTATACAGTAACATTGCTTGCTCTAAATTGATCGTTATAGATGATGATCATGGCATTTGAAATTCAATGGTATGATAATGAAGATTTCTCAGCCAATTGAATACTCTCCCCAAATGTCAGAACACAAGAGACTGGCATGTGATCCAGCTCTCAGCGGTTATTGAGAGCTTGTGATCTGGTAAAGAATTATGAGCCTAGTCCATAATTACCTTTTGATGCTGTTTATCCAGTCGATCTTCCTTCATATGACGCCATGTTGGGCAGCCCTCCTAACCCCAGATCTCTACCAGATGGTGAGGCCAGGTACCCTCCTGCATCATCATTTACAATGTATGTAAATTGTAAAGTATTTTGTCTGTAATGTCTTTTTCATTATATGTCGGACCCCAGCAAGGCTAGCTGTCGCCGTTGGCGTCGCGTAATAGGGATCCTAATAAATCAAATCATCCCTCCAGACCCCACGTCTGCTGAGCTATTTCAGCTGCTGCTGATGAGCTTGTAGAGAAAAAGTTAAAAGTAATTAGTTCTGCTGAAACATTTTGTGGAAACCCGTTGCCTAGAACCATTAGAGTAACCCATATCAAATCAAAATCAAATCAAAGTTTATTGGTCGCGTACACAGATGTTATTGCGGGTGCAGCGAAATGCTTGTGTTACTAGCTCATAATAGTGAAGCAAAAATGTCAAATAAGTACACCAATAATTATCAAAAACTAGAGACAAGAAATCACGTCCGGTTACCAAATGCAATCTATGAGTATATACACCAAAAAATATATACTAAGAATATGTACAGCAGTAGATATATTACAGTGAGCTATGTTGAGAATCCAGTGTGTAAATAGTGTAACAAAATGCAATGTACAGTACTAGATACTGTATGTTAGAATGAGCTATGTGAAGAATACAGTAAAAGTGTAAAAGAAACGGTCCAGTGTTTAATGTCTCTATATACAGTACATGCGACAGCAGTGTTGTGTGTTTGTGAGTATGGGCATATGCGTGTGTGAGTGGGTGTGTTTTGTGTGAGTGAGTGAGTCCATCTTTGTCTCTTACTACGAGAGGTGGTAGGCTCTATGGCTGTTCAATAGTCTGATGGCCTGGAGATAGAAGCTGTTTTTCAGTCTTTCGGTCCCGGCTTTGATGCACCTGTACTGTCTCTGTCTGCTAGATGGTAGCAGAGTGAACAGACCGTGACTCGGGTGGTCCTTGATGATATTCTTGGCCTTCCTTTTACACCGAGTGCTGTAAATGTCCTTGAGGGCAGGCAGTGTGCCCCCGGTGATGCGCTGAGCTGACCGCACCATCCTCTGGAGAGCCATTCAGTTGAGGGTGGTGCAGTTGCCATACCAGGCGGTGATGCAGCTCGACAGAATGCTCTCAATGGTGCATCTGTAGAAGTTTGTGAGGGTCTTAGGGGCCATGCTGAATTGAATTAGCCTCCTGAGGTTGTAGAGGCGCTGTTGCGCTGCCTTCACCACTGTCGGTGTTGTGGGACCATTTCAGGTCCTCAGTAATGTGCACGCAAAGGAAGCTTTTGACTATCTCCACTGCGGCCCCATCAATGTAGATGTACTCCCTCTGTCTCCTGTTGTCCACAAGCAGCTCTTTTGGGGGGTTTTCTACGTTGAGGGAGAGGTTATTTTCCTGGCACCACTCCGCCAGGGCTCTAGCCTCCTCCCTGTAGACTGTCTCGTCGATGTTGGCCTACCACTGTTGTCAATGTATTTCAGTGTTCAATTCTTAAAGTACTATAGTGACATCACGACCCATATGGTTCTTTTTAAGTTGTAAATACTTAACGATTTTGTATTTTCTGAACTTTTTAATGCTAAATTGCGTTATGTATTCTGAACTATAACGATTGAAGTTACTTGAACATGAATATTTGTTGTAGTGAACATAAACATTTATGTCCCTTCTACTTAAATTATTAACCTTCATTACTACTTTTTTTCAAGTGTAAGTAGTTCTGATTAGTGGTCGTGTCTTAATGTATACCCTGATGAAGACAGCTTGGCTGTCAACGTTGGTTATACAATTATTGCTTCTGAGCTCCTAGAGTGTGCGGCTCTCCTTTTCTTATTCACGTGCCTTAATGTTTAACATTATTTTATGTATTTGACAATTTGTCATTTTAACCCACTTTGGCAGGCATTGTTGAGCACAGTGCTCAATCTTCTAGCAGTAACTGGAGGTAGAGCTGTAAGCATTACAAGATTCTGCATTAGTCTCTGTCATTAAGAGTGGTGCACATGATCTTGTTTATGGTGGGAATGGCTTGTCTCATTATTGAACGTCAATTTTCCAGACGGTTTTGATATCAGTTCCTCATGAACTCATAGTACAACAAACTGCTTAAAACTATTTTAGAAAATACTTTTCCTTCTTCAATCATGCATACAACGTTGTGTAAAAGTATTATAAAGTCAAATCATTTTGAATTACCCACAATCCTCTAAAACAGAGCCACATGGCACTATTAAGTATTCATAACTTGCAAAAAATGAATAATTCTATATCAGCAGATAAATCAAGTTTTTTTAACTCAAATATCATGTCTGACTACTACTTTATTATTTTAAGTGAAGACGTAGCACATAATAAAATCAAGTAAGAACAACTTATTTAATAAATGTTAGATTTACTTTAAAATATTAAATAATCATAACTTGTAGAAACTTTACTATAACAAATAAGTAAAATTACATTTACTCAATAACCTAATATTTGTTAACAGTACTCAAAAACATTAAGTTATAAGAAATTATAGACAAAATGAGTTAGTACCACTTTTATGATTTTAGTTCTACTGACCATTGGAGATGTAGCCACTACTCAATTTATGTAATGAGTTAGGCAGTTACTTTTTACAGTACAAACACACATACACACACACACCTGATGAGCCTGTCTATATGAGGGAGTCTGGTCCACAGTACAGTATAGTATGCCCCAGATAGCTTTTGGCAGAGGCAATGATAAAGTAGGAAGAACCAGAGAAGAAGTCTGCAGTTGGGACCCTTGGAGGACTAATTATATAACTAATGATAAAATATAACCGGGAAAGAAGAGCAGTGAGCAGGCCAGGGGAGTTTTTTAGTGGATTTGATTCATAGCAATTGGTGGAACAATGACGAGCCTTTTCGCGTGGCAGAGGCAGGAAAAACTTGGCCCTGCTTCTCGGACAGTGGGTGACTTGTTTTCACTGATGCTTGTTTTTCTCAGGAGGTCAACAGTGTTTCATTCTCTGTCGTCCTGCTGACACTGCACTTTCTCTCTCACAACAAATGGCCCGCAATCAAAAGCAATTCAGAGTTGCAACTTTGGACATATTTGCCACTGTGAATGGGGTTATGGGAAATATCTTGTTGTGCGCTCTTGAAAAGGGCTGGTTGGATGACATCCAGTCCAGAACAAATGGCCTTTGGTTCCAAAAGATCGCCACAAAGACCAAACGACTCGCTCTCTCATCCAAGATGGCGTAGAAGTGCGGTCGTGGACTCTGTAGTGTGTCCGTGTAAATAGCTTTTATTTTATTTTTTTGTCTCTTTCGTATATATTTCTCAATCACACTTTTCATCCTTCAACTAAATATACTTTCCTGCCTCACCCAATGTGGAACGGATTCTATTATTTCTTATACCTTTTTATCCAGAACCTCCAGTTGAAACTAGCCAGCTAACTAGCGAACTAGCTACTTGCTATTAGCCACAGTTAGCGGTTTTCACCATTGTCCGTGGCCTGCACTACCTACCAGCCAGCTCTAGCCTGGACTATTATCGGCCAGTCTGCACTGTCTGCACAGCGCGCTATCGACCAAGAACATATCAGATTTTTTGCCGGAATCACTGGACCTTAACACCGGATCATCGCAACTAGCTAGCTGCAACCGAATGGATGTTGTTGGCTAATCACCACTGCCCCCGAAGCAAGCACCAGTTAGCCTTGAGCTAGCCTCGAGCCAGGCCCATCTCCCGGCTATCTACCTCTGTCAACCGGACGGGACCTACTATTGTTGACACGGAGCCCTGCCGATCCATCACGACTGGTCTGCCAACGTAATCGTCTGATGTGGTTTCAACAGGCTTCCCGTTGCGACGACCACGAAGATCCATCTGCTAGCCCCGGCCCTCTAGCACACGCAATCAACAGCTGTGCTTCCTGCTCGCCTGTGCTGTAGCAGCCATTCGAACTGCTCCCGGTCTCACCTATTGCTGTTCACTGGACCTTATGATCACTCAGCTGCACAGCTGATGCCTGCTGTACTGTTCCTTTACACGGTACCCCCATCCTGTTTATCTGTCCTGTTTATCTGTTTAGCCTCAGCCCAAACATTCGTCGCCATTACCAGTTGTTGTCTTAGCTCTCTTGAATAACACCTGTGATTGCTTTATGCCTCTCTCCCATGTCAATATGCCTTGCCTATTGCTGTTCCGGTTAGTTCTTATTATACAATTTCACTGTAGAGCGCCCAGTCCCGTTCAACCAGCCTCAGAGAGCTCCTTTGTCCCACCCCCCATACACGCGGAGACCGACTCAATCGGTGCCTCCAGTGACGTTATCTCTTTCATCGTTACCCAACGCTTAGGTGTACCTCCACTGTACTCATATCCTTCCATATCCTTGTATGTACATAATGCCCTGAATCTATTCTACAACACCCGGAAATCTGCCCCTTTTATTCTCTGTACCCAACGCACTAGAAGACCAGTTCTTAAAGCCTTTAGCCGTATCCTTATCCTACTCCTCCTCTGTTCCTCTGGTGATGTAGAGGTTAACCCCGGCCCTGTAGCCCCCAGTATCACTCCTACTCCCCAGGCGCAATAATTTCTTGACTTCTGTAACCGTAAAAGGTTATTTGTTTTTTTGCATGTTAACATCCCTAAGTTTGAGTTACTCACTGCGTTAGCACACTCCGCCAACCCTGATGTTCTAGCAGTGTCTGAATCCTGGCTTAGAAAGACCACCAAAAACTCTGAAATGTCCATCCCCAACTACAACATTTTCCATCTAGATAGAACAGCCAAAGGGGGCGGAGTTGCAATCTACTGTAGAGAGAGCCTGCAGAGCTCTTTCATACTATCCAGGTCTGTGCTCAAACAGTTTGAGCTTCTACTTCTAAAAATCCACCTCTCCAGAAATAAGTCTATCACTGTTGCCGCTTGCTACAGACCCCCCTCTGCCCCCAGCTGTGCCCTGGACACCATATGTGAATTTATTGCCTCCCATCTATCCTCAGAGTTCGTACTGCTTGGTGATCTAAACTGGGATATGCTTAACACCCCGGCCGTCCTACAATCTAAACTAGATACCCTCAATCTCACACAAATTATCAAGGAACCTACCAGGTACAACCCTAAATCTGTAAACATGGGCACCCTCATAGATATAATCCTGACTAATTTACCCTCTAAATACACCTCCACTGTCTTCAACCAGGATCTCAGCGACCACTGCCTTATTGCCTGCGTCCGTAACGGGTCTGCGGTCAAACGACCACCCCTCATCACTGTCAAACGCTCCCTAAAACACTTCAGTGAGCAGGGTTTTCTAATTGACCTGGCCTGGGTATCCTGGATGGATATTGACCTCATTCTGTCAGTAGAGGATGCCTGGTTGTTCTTTAAAAGTGCTTTCCTCTCCATTTTAAATAAGCATGCCCCATTCAAAAAAAATCCTAACTAAGAACAGATATAGCCCCTGGTTCACCCCAGACTTGACTGCCCTTGACCAGCACAAAAACATCCTGTGGTATACTGCATTAGCATCGAACAGCCCCCGCGATATGCAACTTTTCAGGGAAGTCAGGAACCAATATACACAATCAGTTAGGAAAGCAAAGGCTAGCTTTTTCAAACAGAAATTAGCATCCTGTAGCACTGAGTCCAAAAAGTTTTGGGACACTGTAAAGTCCATGGAGAATAATAGCACTTCCTCCCAGCTGCCCACTGCACTGAGGCTAGGAAACACTGTCACCACCTATAAATCTAAGATAATCTAGAATTTCAATAAGCATTTTGCTACGGCTGGCCATGCTTTCCACCTGGCTACCCCTATCCCGGCCACCAGCTCTGCCCCCCCGACTCTATTCTCTGTGTATATCAATGATGTCGCTCTTGCTGCTGGTGACTCTCAGATCCACCTCTATGCAGACACCTTGTATACATCTGGCCCTTCATTGGACACTGTGTTAACAAACCTCCAAACGAGCTTCAATGCCATACAACACTCCTTCCGTAGCCTCCAACTGCTCTTAAATGATAGTAAAACTAAATGCATGCTCTTCAATTGAACGCTGCTTGCACCCGCCTGCCCGACCAGAATCACTACTCTCGGCGGGTCTGACTTAGAATACAGTGGGGAGAAGTATTTGATACACTGCCGATTTTGCAGGTTTTCCTACTTACAAAGCATGTAGAGGTCTGTAATTTTTATCATAGGTACACTTCAACTGTGAGAGACGGAATCTAAAACGAAAATCACATTGTATGATTTTTAAGTAATTAATTTGCATTTTATTGCATGACATAAGTATTTGATCACCTACCAACCAGTAAGAATTCCGGCTCACAGACCTGTTAGTTTTTCTTTAAGAAGCCCTCCTGTTCTCCACTCATTACCTGTATTAACTGCACCTGTTTGAACTCGTTACCTGTATAAAAGACCTGTCCACACACTCAATTAAACAGACTCCAACCTCTCCACAATGGCCAAGAACAGAGAGTTGTGTAAGGACATCAGGGATAAAATTGTAGACCTGCACAAGGCTGGGATGGGCTACAGGACAATAGGCAAGCAGCTTGGTGAGAAGGCAACAACTGTTGGCGCAATTATTAGAAAATGGAAGAAGTTCAAGATGACGGTCAATCACTCTCGGTCTGAGGCTACATGCAAGATCTCACCTCGTGGGGCATCAATGATCATGAGGAAGGTGAGGGATCAGCCCAGAACTACACGACAGGACCTGATCAATGACCTGGAGAGAGCTGGGACCACAGTCTCAAAGAAAACCATTAGTAACACACTACGCCGTCATGGATTAAAATCCTGCAGCGCACGCAAGGTCCCCCTGCTCAAGCCAGCGCATGTCCAGGCCCGTCTGAAGTTTGCCAATGACCATCTGGATGATCCAGAGGAGGAATGGGAGAAGGTCATGTGGTCTGATGAGACAAAAAAAAAAGCTTTTTGGTCTAAACTCCACTCGCCGTGTTTTGAGGAAGAAGAAGGATGAGTACAACCCCAAGAACACCATCCCAACCATGAAGCATGGAGGTGGAAACATCATTCTTTGGGGATGCTTTTCTGCAAAGGGGACAGGACGACTGCACCGTATTGAGGGGAGGATGGATGGGGCCATGTATCGCAAGATCTTGGCCAACAACCTCCTTCCCTCAGTAAGTGCATTGAAGATGGGTCTTGGCTGGGTCTTCCAGCATGACAACGACCCGAAACACACAGCCAGGGCAACTGAGGGGCTCCGTAAGAAGCATCTCAAGGTCCTGGAGTGGCCTAGCCAGTCTCCAGACCTGAACCCAATAGAAAATCTTTGGAGGGAGCTGAAAGTCCATATTGCCCAGCGACAGCCCCGAAACCTGAAGGATCTGGAGAAGGTCTGTATGGAGGAGTGGGCCAAAATACCTGCTGCAGTGTGTGCAAACCTGGTCAAGACCTACAGGAAACGTATGATCTCTGTAATTGCAAACAAAGGTTTCTGTACCAAATATTAAGTTCCGCTTTTCTGATGTATCAAATACTTATGTCATGCAATAAAATGCAAATGAATTACTTAAAAATCATACAATGTGATTTTCTGGATTTTTGTTTTAGATTCCGTCTCTCACAGATGAAGTGTACCTATGATAAAAATTACAGACCTCTACATGCTTTGTAAGTAGGAAAACCTGCAAATCGGCAGTGTATCAAATACTTGTTCTCCCCACTGTATGTGGACAACTACAAATACCTAGGTGTCTGGTTAGATTGTAAACTCTCCTTCCAGACTCACATTAAGCATCTACAATCCAACGTTAAATCTAGAATCGGCTTCCTATTTCGCAAACAAAGCCTTCACTCATGCTGCCAAACATTCCCTCGTAAACTGACTATCCTACCGATCCTTGACTTCGGCGATGTCATTTACAAAACAGCCTCCAACACTCTACTCAGCAAATTGGATGTAGTCTATCACAGTGCCATCCGTTTTGTCACCAAAGCCCCATATACTACCCACCATTGTGACCTGTACACTCTCGTTGGCTGGCCCTCACTACATATTCGTCGCCAAACCCACTGGCTCCAGGTTATCTATAAATCACTGCTAGGCAAATCCCCGCCTTATCTTAGCTCATTGGTCATCATAGCAACACCCACCCGTAGTATGCGCTCCAGCAGGTATATCTCACTGGTCATCCCCAAAGCCAACACCACCTTTGGCCGCCATTCCTTCCAGTTCTCTGCTGCTAATGACTGGAACGAACTGCAAAAATCTCTGAAGCTGAAGCTCTTATCTCCCTCACTAACTTTAAGCATGTTGTCAGAGTAGCTTACCGATCACTGCACCTGTACACAGCCCATCTGTAATTAGCCCACCCAACTACCTCATCCCCATATTGTTATTTATTTTGCTCATTTGCACCCCAGTATCTCTATTTGCACATCATCTTCTGCACATCTATCATTCCAGTGTTAATACTAAATTGTAATTATTTTGCACTATGGCCTATTTATTGCCTTACCTCCATAACTTACTACATTTGCACACACTGTATATAGATGTTCTATTGTGTTATTGACTGTGTTTTGTTTTATCCCATGATCTCTGTGTTGTTGTTGTTTTTATCGCACTGCTTTGCTTTATCTTGGCCAGGTCGCAGTTGTAAATGAGAACTTGTTCTCAACTGGCTTACCTGGTTAAATAAAGGTGAAATACATTTTTTTTTAAGTACACGTCTACCCAGTGTGCATTCTGGGACACATACCCTTCATTTCTATTGGACCTTTGGTTTTGTGCTGTCAGCCCTGGACATGCTGTGGCCACGAAGGCCCACAAAGTCAGTATCCATGCCTACGTACGCCCCTTTTCTACAACATGGCCAAACCAGACTGAACTGTGACATTTCTGGTTCCAGGAACCAACCATGAACTTCTAGAATCCCTCAAAGCCCATCCATAGACTCCCTTCTTGGCACTGTCCTCTTCTCTTTTACAGCCACAGAGAGCCACCTGTTGACTGTCCCAGCCTCGTGCTCCCTGCTGCCCGTTTACTTTATTTCCAGGTCCTGTATGTGTCAGTTCACAGCAGTGCACAGGTGCTGTCATCTCCCTGCTGCCTGTTTGAAGTGGATCACAGAGTGCTTTGATCGCAGTCACCCCCCTCCAGCCCCGCAGTGGGTCCCTCTGCACGTGTTTACCATACAGATGACCTCACAGAGCTAGGATTGTACCACTGTAATAATAGAGGATGACCACTCAATGCAGCGTTTGCATGCGCTGAGAGAGCAAAGGATGCAATGTTGTCAATCTGTCATTAGCTCAGCTTTTTTTGTTGAAGGTGGGTTTTCTTTGACAAATTCAAGGTTCATTGTGTATAGCACTGTGCCAGTGTGGGCTAGAGTAATGTTCTTTGTTTGTGTAATATTTCTCTGCAGTGTCTGTGGGTATTGTGGGAATCGGAGTGTTCAGTTCAGACAATTGATTTGAAACTGCCTACAGCAGAAGACTTGATACCCAATCTGTTTGATCTAAGCGAGGCTTTCACCTGTCCCGAGATGCCAGAGAAAATATGTGGAATTCTCAGCGATATCCATTTGAGTTGCCTCACTGACTAGTGGATTAGGCTTCTCTGTGAAATGCATTTAGTTTTCAGCCCCTGAGTCACTCAAGGGAAATAATAATAGTATCATTGTCTAATTGTATCTTAGTTGAATACAAAATGTTATGTGGTGGTAGAGAGAGTCCTAATTTTCTCTGTGTAGTCCCCTGTTTTTTATGTGCCTAGATTGTC
This sequence comes from Coregonus clupeaformis, assembly GCF_020615455.1. Taxonomy (NCBI): domain Eukaryota; kingdom Metazoa; phylum Chordata; class Actinopteri; order Salmoniformes; family Salmonidae; genus Coregonus; species Coregonus clupeaformis. The sequence goes on from NC_059202.1 coordinate 4,166,459, forward strand.
ATAGGTCAATAATATGCACCAAATGTTGACAGGTGGTTTTTCTGCAATGTCATTCATCATGGCATAGTGTCACTGGTCAATGTTTGACTTGCAATATGATTGTTTTAATGAGTTGCCATGTTCAGTCATGAATATAATTCTGTTAAATTATCCACGCTCCTTTGGGTAAATGTCAGGGCTGCTTTGTTTTAATCCCACATCCTCATTCACTGTTTGGAGTGAGGAATTATTCACACTTGGAATTCTGGGTTTCTCATTTATAAAAAAAAAACTCCCAAAGCTCTGGTACCCTCTCTAGAAATATCCTTTCTCCTTTCCTTCAGCTCCCCATAGAAATCTCTCGCTCTCTCAATGGAACAAATACATTGCTGAAGAACCTGGTTGAACTTGTTACATCCAAACAATGAACACCAGGCCTTGGCAGCCCATCATGATTGAAAAAGGAAACTGGCACCAATCTCAATCTGCCCTCTATAGGCCTATTTTACCTGCACTGGACCTACAATTTAAAATGTTGTTTAGATTAAACTGAGTTCAGACTAAAGTAGCTATGGCTTGGTTACCCATTGGGGTGAAGGGTGTCTTTGCTACACTGCAGTCAATGGTACTGCCGGCTGATTGTTGGTTTCTATCTGGCTAGTCAGACACTGGATGCATATCACTGCAGTTTGTTTCCTCAGCAAAAGCCGCTCAACCCCCTCCCTCCTTTCCTGTCCCACCTTCCCCATTTTGAATAGTTTATTTCCCCGCGAGGTGCCAGGATGAAAGAGCCGCTCCCAAAGCCTTGGGAATTAAAATAATTTATCATGGATTTCTAATAGACCCCACATAAATCATTCATTTTTCAAGATTGTGTAGATATTTAAAGCTGATGAATGAAGCCAAGCTCTCGGCTAATTCCACTATTTGCATTTTGAAACATACAACGAGTAGCTCTCAGGGCCCAGTGACTGGGAACAGTTTAATTGAGTCAGCAGTTAATTGATCAATGATTCGGTTCAATCGCTTGACTTGATCAAGACAAAGGAGATGATTGTGGACTACAGGAAAAAAAAGAGGACTGAGCCCGCCCCCATTCTCATCGACGGAGCTGTAGTGGAACAGGTTGAGAGCTTCAAGTTCCTTAGTGTCCACATCACCAACAAACTATCATGGTCCAAACACACCAAGACAGTCGTGAAGAGGGCACGACAAAGCCTATTCCCCCTCAGGAGACTAAAAAGATTTGGCATGGGTCCTCAGATCCTCAAAAAGTTATACAGCTGCACCATCGAGAGCATCCTGACTGGTTGCATCACCGCCTGGTATGGCAACTGCTCGGCCTCCGACCGCAAGGCACTACAGAGGGTAATGCGTACATCCCAGTACATCACTGGGGCCAAGCTTCCTGCCATACAGGACCTCTATACCAGGCGGTGTCAGAGGAAGGCCCTAAAAATTGTCAAAGACTCCAGCCACCCTAGTCATAGACTGTTCTCTCTGCTACCGCACGGCAAGCGGTACCGGAGCACCAAGTCTAGTTCCAAAAGGCTTCTCAACAGCTTCTACCCCCAAGCCATAAGACTCCTGAACAGCTAATCATGGCTACCCGGACTATTTGCATTGCCCCACCCCACCCCCCTCTTTTACACTGCTGCTACTCTGTTTATTATTTATGCATAGTCACTTTAACTCTACCCACATGTACATATTACCTTGACTAGCCGGTGCCCCCGCACATTGACTCTGTACCGGTACCCCCCTGTATATAGCCTCCCTACTGTTATTTTATTTTACTGCTGCTCTTTAGTTATTTGCTTAAATTTTTTTACTTAAAACTTTATTTATTTTAATTTTTCTTTAAAAAACTGCATTTTTGGTAAAGGGCTTGTAAGTAAGCATTTCACTGTAATGTCTACACCTGTTGTATTTGGCGCATGTGGCAAATAAAATTTGATTTGATATTGATGGCAGTTTGGAAAAGAGCACTTTCACTGTTTTATTTTTATTTTTTATGACTCCGTGTCTGTATTCGGACTAGACTTGGGCGTTATTCGTATTGTCATATCTTCATACCGACCTTGTGCAATACCGGGATATTCAGTAATACAGGCACTGAACGAACACAAGGGGCGCTATTTTCAAACCACACTTAATAGTCCGAAGGTTAGCAATGCTAACAAGTACATGTAAAATCCCATAGAGAATGCTAAACACTTTCCCTAGTTGCCACTACTCAACTAAAAATGTAATCTGTCTCATCACAATTTAGGTAACTCCCCAAAAATTATTTTGAGGTAGGGTGGCATTTTACCCCAAGTTACTCTACAACTGACCCGTGTTACATTTAGCCCCACTCTCCCCTATGCACTCAAGGCAAATTGCAGAGCGGTAACATGCTTAACCATGCTGCTGCTAAAACCTCCGGGTTTGAAATGGTGCAGTTTGCGCATATTTAGGAGTTGATAAATAAAGTAGGAATGGAAAGCTGGAATCCTCCTCTTAACAACGGACCCCTTTCCCCGCGACAGCTTGTCAGAATTCATGTTTCCCTCCCTATGGCACTCCTAACTTCAATGCTCCTCTCCCGCATAGAACACAACAAGGCAATTAGGAAAAATAGATAACTATTCTACGATGGTGTAGTCCGATTTTTCAATTCATTACTCATTTGTGACCGACCGGCTGGTTTATACTATGGGTGTGTTCATACATTTAATCTGGAGTGCCTGAGTGTTTTCTGGGCATTCGTAAACTCAGAGCGCACACTGGACACTCTAGCCGAGGAGAAGGGTTGACTCAAGCGTTCTTATCTAACAACAGCAGTCAAGCACCCAAGCTAACTGGCTAACGTTGGCTAGCTACTTCCAGACACAAATGAGAGAACAGCTCAATCTGACCATTTTACTCGCCCTAGCAGAGCTGGTTAGGCTGTTTTTATGTTATCCAGAGTGTTGGTGACTGCAACTGTGCTGCTGGCAACAATTTAATTACGCTTTTTTGCCAACGTTTACTGACACCGGCCATATTCAACGGGTGTTGAGCGTTCGTAAATGTGTCAGTTATTCTGCGCTCTGGCACACTCAGACGAGAGTGCTCTGAAATCGGAGTAGATAGCCAGAGCGAATTTACCAGAACGTCTATCGACAGTTGTTGCAGTGACATCATGAACATTTTATTGAAATGGTTACTTGCATAGTGGAGTCTATTGTTTAGATATGTAGCTAGCTAAACAATGAACCATAATCCCAACTCATAACGTTACTACCCTGCATGAATCTGCAGGTAGCTAACCAACCATGTTCAATGTTAGCTAGCTAATGGCTCTGAAATACGAATAATATTACTACACAGATCATACATGTAACGTTAGCTAGTGAGCCAGCCAGCTAACGTTAGCTAGCTAGCTAACAGTACACTTTAACTTGAAATGAAAACGACTTTCTGACAAAATTAGAAACGTGTAATATCTGAAAATGTAGTTAGTTAGACTCTCTTAAATGTATACATGGATGGACACTTCACCCTTTGTCATGGTTGCCCTTAGTTTGAAGATGTAATCCGGAGACAGGTGTTTTATACAACAGCCTTCTGTGTGTTCTCTTTTCGACTCCCTCTGCATATTTGCAATCAAACGCCAGAATATTCTCCATCTCCTTAGCTATCATACTCTAATTCCACTGATTTCAAAACTCGGTCCTCCAGAAAGTAGAGAGCAAAACTTATGCAGTTCTACTACCTGATATCTTTTTTTTTTTTTAAGCTGCATTAGAAAGGATTAGCTACACATACTGACCAGCTAATGTTATAGACAGAAGCGCGCTACATGGCAGACCAATCCGAAATCATCTCCCGGCATGTCCAGCCCACTCATTATCTCAGCCAGTCATGGCTAGCGGGAAGGTGGCTGTCTTTTTCCGTGGCTAAACCAACTAGGCTCATAATTTAACAATTGTATTCGTATTTACAGATGGCATACAAGTTTGTTATTAAGGCACATGAAAGTTCACATGTTCCAGAAGGCTTTTCCACAAAAAAACACATTTTGATTGATAAAAATTTTTTGGGAAACGCTGAGTGACTCACAAAGCTCAGGTCTCTCTTCATTGTGTGCTCGTAAACAAACACCACGTGACTGAGGATTACCAGTAAGGTTCATAATGAAAAATGGTGACGGGTGAAATGAAGAATGTAATATTCTTTATCATCTAATGTATTGCACAAGTTGACTGCAGGTATTCACTTAAAAAGTAGCGACAAATATTAAAATGTTTAAAAAAAACTTCAAAGAAATAGTTTCAACGGTATTGATGGTATTGAAAAACCATTCTGTGGCTATTTCCAAATACCCTGGTATACGGTATATACGTTTTTTTTTTTGGTAACTTTTTTTTTGCTAGGTAGCGTTACCTAGAGCTAGTCGGCTGTACTTGCGCCAAAACTCTAGTATTTTTCATCTTATAGATTGTTCTCCATCATCTTTTTAAATAGTGAGCCAACATGTTTTAAGCACTTTTATTTCCATTACTTATCAAAACTCATTTTCTCATGCTCTCTTATCTCTCTGCAGAAGACTTATAGTGAGCAATATGTTTGGAACAGCAAATTGCCATAAAATCGCAGTTTCGAATCGCAATACATATAGAAACGTGAGAATCGCAATACATCGTATTGGCACCTAAGTATCATGATAATATCATATGGTGAGGTCCCTGGCAATTCCCAGCCCTACAGTCTAATAGCCTGTACTTTACAGATGTTAATGGCTGAGTGGTCATCAAGTTGTGACAAACTTATTTATTTATTATTTATTTATTTATTATTTAACCTTTATTTAACCAGGTAAGCCAGTTGAGAACAAGTTCTCATTTACAACTGCGACCTAGCCAAGATAAAGCAAAGCAGTGCGATTAAAAACAACAACACAGAGTTACATATGGGGTAAAACAAAACATAAAGTAAAAAATACAACAGAAAATATATATACAGTGTGTGCAAATGTAGCAAGTTATGGAGGTAAGGCAATAAATAGGCCATAGTGCAAAATAATTACAGTTAGTATTAACACTGGAATGATAGATGTGCAGAAGATGATGTGCAAATAGAGATACTGGGGTGCAAATGAGCAAAATAAATAACAATATGGGGATGAGGTAGTTGGGTGTGCTAATTTCAGATGGACTGTGTACAGGTGCAGTGATCGGTAAGGTGCTCTGACAACTGATGCTTAAAGTTAGTGAGGGAGATAAGATTCTCCAGCTTCAGAGATTTTTGCAGTTCGTTCCAGTCATTGGCAGCAGAGAACTGGAAGGAATGGCGGCCAAAGGAGGTGTTGGCTTTGGGGATGACCAGTGAGAGATACCTGCTGGAGTGCATACTACGGGTGGGTGTTGCTATGGTGACCAATGAGCTAAGATAAGGCGGGGATTTGCCTAGTAGTGATTTATAGATGGCCTGGAGCCAGTGGGTTTGGCAACGAATATGTAGTGAGGGCCAGCCAACAAGAGCGTACAGGTCACAGTGGTGGGTAGTATATGGGGCTTTGGTGACAAAACGGATGGCACTGTGATAGACTACATCCGATTTGCTGAGTAGAGTGTTGGAGGCTATTTTGTAAATGACATCGCCGAAGTCAAGGATAGTCAGTTTTACGAGGGCATGTTTGGCAGCATGAGTGAAGGAGGCTTTGTTGAGAAATAGGAAGCCGATTCTAGATTTATCTTTGGATTGGAGATGCTTAATGTGAGTCTGGAAGGAGAGTTTACAGTCTAACCAGACACCTAGTATTTGTAGTTGTCCACATACTCTAGGTCAGACCCGTCGAGAGTAGTGATTCTAGTCGGTGGGCGGGTGCCAGCAGCGTTCGATTGAAGAGCATGCATTTAGTTTTACTATCGTTTAAGAGCAGTTGGAGGCTACGGAAGGAGTGTTGTATGGCATTGAAGCTCGTTTGGAGGTTTGTTAACACAGTGTCCAACGAAGGGCCAGATGTATACAAAATGGTGTCGTCTGCATAGAGGTGGATCTGAGAGTCACCAGCAGCAAGAGCGACATCATTGATATACACAGAGAAAAGAGTCGGCCCAAGAACTGAACCCTGTGGCACCCTCATAGAGACTGCCATAGGTCCAGACAACAGGCCCTCCGATTTGACACATTGAACTCTATCTGAGAAGTAGTTGGTGAACCAGGCGAGGCAGTCATTTGAGAAACCAAGGCTATTTAGTCTGCCAATGAGAATGCGGTGGTTGACAGAGTCGAAAGCCTTGGCCAGGTCGATGAGGACGGCTGCACAGTACTGTCTATTATCGATTGCGGTTATAATATCGTTTAGGACCTGGAGCGTGGCCCATGACCAGCTCGGAAACCGGATTGCATAGCGGAGAAGGTACGGTGTGATTCGAAATGGTCGGTGATCTATTTGTTAACTTAGCTTTCAAAAACTTTCGAAAGGCAGGGCAGGATGGATATAGGTCTGTAACAGTTTGGATCTAGAGTGTCACCCCCTTTGAAAAGGGGGATGACCGCGGCAGCTTTCCAATCTCTGGGGATCTCAGACGTTACGAAAGAGAGGTTGAACAGGCTAGTAATAGGGGTTGCGACAATTCCGGCGGCTATTTTTAGAAAGAAAGGGTCCAGATTGTCTAGCCCAGATGATTTGTAGGGGTCCAGATTTTGCAGCTCTTTCAGAACATCAGCTGTCTGAATTTGTGTGAGGGGGGGGGGGGCATGGGCAAGTTGCAGCGGAGGGTGCAGAGCTGGTGGCCGGGGTAGTGGTAGCCGGATGGAAAGCATGGCCAGCCGTAGCAAAATGCTTGTTGAAATTCTCGATTATTGTAGATTTATCGGTGGTGATAGTGTTTCCTAGCCTCAGTGCAGTGGGCAGCTGCTCTTATTCTCCATGGACTTTACAGTGTCCCAAAACTTTTTGGAGTTAGTGCTACAGGATGCAAATTTCTGTTTGAAAAAGCTAGCTTTTGCTTTCCTAACTGCTTGTGTATATTGGTTCCTAACTTCCCTGAAAAGTTGGATATCGCGGGGGCTATTCGTTGCTAATGCAGTACGCCACAGGATGTTTTTGTGCTGGTCAAGGGCAGTCAAGTCTGAGGAGAACCAGGGGCTATATCTGTTCTTAGTTCTGAACTTTTTGAATGGGGCATGCTTATTTAAGATTGAGAGGAAAGCACTTTTATAGAACAACCAGGCATCCTCTACTGACGGAATGAGATCAATATCCATCCAGGATACCTGGGCCAGGTCAATTAGGAAGGCCTGCTCGCTAAAGTGTTTTAGGGAGCGTTTGACAGTGATGAGGGGTGGTCGTTTGACCGCGGACCCGTTACGGACGCAGGCAATAAGGCAGTGATTGCTGAGATCCTGGTTGAAGACAGCGGAGGTGTATTTAGAGCGTAAGTTAGTCAGGATGATATCTATGAGGGTGCCCATGTTTACGGATTTAGGGTTGTACCTGGTAGGTTCCTTAATAATTTGTGTGAGATTGAGGGCATCTAGTTTGGATTGTAGGATGGCCGGGGTGTTAAGCATATCCTAGTTTAGGTCACCAAGCAGTACGAACTCTGAGGATAGATGGGGGGCAATCAATTCACAACTTGAGCTGATGTTCTCAATCTTTGCCTGAACTGGCCAGGTGAGGTGTGTTTTGTGGTATTAGACGGTTTGTGTCATAAAGCAGTGCTGGCTGACTACTAAAACCATCATCTCCAGAGACATTGACAGTGATTTTTGGTCTGACTTTCATGAGTTCCTCCTTTTTACAGGGGATCATCCCCAAAACACATCCACCCCAGACTCCAGTCATGATTAGGGATATCCGGTGTGAAAACACACACTTCAAGAATATGACAGGCCTTAACTGCAATCAGCGTGTGTGCTCTATACTTCATGTAATAGGGCCAGTTAATTTTGGAGTCTTTTTCTTGTGTGGGATTAAAGCCGATGATTCCCATATGATAGTCTTGGCCAGAGTCGATTTGTTTCCACTGGATTCACAATGCGATAAAATCTGATAGATTTGTTGAGGCTTAAGCCGCGGCATTGGTAGAGATTGATTTCGCGTCAGGAATTAATTTGAAAATGTGTTTCTTATATAATTGCGCAACTCTGTTTCTATGTAATATTCAAAAGTTTTGAAAACAAGGCTAAACAGCAGCAGTTACAATGGCCTCTAGTTAGCTACTTACCATGCAATTCCTCTTGGCGTTTGTGACAGGGCTCAGGCCCTGTGCTTTTTCCATAGAGGCGCTCCTTCATAAGAGCAACATCATTTTGTGCCCCCCTCTATTGGAATTTTGTGTGTGTTTTAAATCACCTCATTAATCTGTTTCCTTTCATAGTGGCGATGTCAGGCCCTGGTACCTCACGACAAATCCATTATACATAGCCAGGGTGTCACAGGACACTGTGTGTGTTCACTCACACACACCATTACAGTAGGGGAATGTAGCCTACAGTAGTGGCTGATGTAAATTTAATGACACACATTCCCATTGACAGGTGAGATATCTCATGGGGGAGCGTGGTGGAGGGGAATTTAGCTCCATATAAAGCCTGGTTAAGAGAAGCCTCCTGTCTCTCTCCTGTTTCCCTGCTGGTGAAATGTGGTGTGCAGTCACAGGTACCACTAGTGAAGGCCCTGGCGTTTCCTGTCAGGGTGTCAAGACAGCGTGTCCATGCTCCATCTCAGTGGGTGATTGATTAGTAACAGGGCTAATTCATTCTATAGTGGCGTTCGGCAGCTTATATGAACCACTTGAGACCAGCACTGCCAACCCTCTCTCACAATGCACCTATTTGTGTTTCAACGTGATCATTCCCCCCCCCCCTTAAAATGTATATGCCATTGCCATTAGACTATGGGATGGTGTTGACTACAGAGACAGATTTCTGACCTGTCTGCTGTGTGAGGTTCTAAGAGTTACATACCTCTGACTTGTGTGCTCTGTGTGTGTATAGTTGTAAATATCCATCTGACCTGATTGTGTCTGTCTGTGTCCTCAGAGATCCGTGCCCAGCTGGTGGAGCAGCAGAAATGCCTGGACCAGCAGACGGAGATGAGGGTGCAGCTCCTCCAGGACCTGCAGGACTTCTTCAGGAAGAAGTCAGAGATCGAGATGGAGTACTCCAGGAACCTGGAGAAACTGGCTGAACGCTTCATGGCTAAGACGCGGAGCACCAAGGACCACCAGCAGTACAAGTAAGTACAAGTCTATCTAGGTCTTGTCTGTGTCTCTCTATGCCTGACTTTGGGTCTGTGTGCCTGGGTCTAGGTCTGAGTCTTTCTCTGTCGGTCTATGCATTTCTCCTGAACAAGTTAAGTCACTGCATGGAACACTGTCTCTGTCTGAAATATGCCTCTCTCTGGTTCAGTGTTCATGAATACCTGTTGCATTAGGCAACCAAAATCTACTTAATATTTGATTATAATGTTGATGACTTATATCAATCAGGAAAATAAATTCAAATTTGATTACAATGGTTTCTATTTACAATCAGTCTGGGAAGACACACACACAGCAGCATGGCTCAATGATTCAATTTCCTATTTATTTCTCATTATCAAACTCCACCAATAAGACATTTTATTGTCATGTCATTGTACTCATTTCCACTCCTCCATTCCACGGCTGAAATCGATTTAGACCACAGGTTTTCTTTACCAATTTTTTTCATACATTTAAAAAAATGTGTGTTCCCGATATGAATACATTTACATTAATTATTGAAAGGAAATATCCTGTGAAGGCAGACTGTTACACCAGGGGCTCCAGCAATAAATATATATTTTACCCCTCTCAGCCCATTCTGCATAATGTCCCTTTGTTCTTCTGTAGCTCATCTGAGTAGCAGTGTTAGCCCTATATTTAAAATACTTTCCCCATCTAGCCTCACAATTCACAAACTGTCACCCTCTGTCAATGTGCAGATGGTGTTGCCAGCACAGTGTACTGTGAATTATGGAATTGGAGAAACTCCAATGAAGTAACTGATACCTCCTAGAATGGGTATAGATTTTATGAGTTGTTAAGAAATGGAAATCAGATTCATGACTGCTCCCAGATCCACAATACAGAATACATGGAATGGTGAAAGGACTCCTAGTTCTACAATCATTCTTGTGGAGAATATCTTAACCAGCTTGGTCCATGTCTATAGTGAGTTGGTCTCAGCATTTGGATCTAACCACAAATGAGACCTGAAATGACAAAAGATCAAAGACACAATGTGGGAATCTCGCTCCAAATCAATTGAAATATGATCACGCTGTAAGAGAAGAACTACTGCATCTCTTCATCTCTCTCCCATAGCTTTACTTTCTTTACCCCTGTCTGGGTGGTACAGCACAGACTGGACTGGATGCCATGAATGAGCCTTATTGGAATGTTGACACGCAGTCTCATTACGCTTTAGGAGACTGCTTATGGAAGAGACCGATATTGGCATATTGTTTGAACTTGCAGTAGGGACCAAAAATAACACGCCTGTTTGCCCTACTCTGTGTCTGCAAATATTCCTCTACAGGGTCTACTGGGCCTATTAATGACTCGAGCAGCTGTGTGTGCAGGACTTGCAGGCTGAGGAGAATCTGACAGCGTAGCTTGCTAGCTGTGGTTTTCATCGCGTGATATAGAGTCTGGTCAGTTCATTCGCAGGGTAAACATTTGCAGAGTTCTGAGCAAGCAGCATATTTCGGTGCTCTGTAAACGCAAGACGTTTGAATAACAGAGGGCCACATGGTATTTTTTTGTGTTCGTATAAACAAGGTTAATACAGAGGAGCTTCTGTATTCTCCACATTCTCTAGGTTGTTTTCACTGGACCGATTTTGTGTGAGGATTGTAAAAGTGCACTTTCACTCGGACTCTGAGCTTTCTGGCCTCACGTTAGTGCAGAGCCTCAGCCTAGCTTGGGCTGGCTGTGGGTGTAATAAGCTGAATTAGCATTAAAATGAGCACTTTAAATCACTGGCTAATTAGCTGGCGTTTCTGCACTGGAGAGCAGTGAATACTGACATGCTGCATGCAGTTGGGCTGCTAAGTGCTACTAACTGAGGTGAGAATTCAGTCACAGATTTGAATGCAGTTTTCGTCAGATTTGACAAGGAGCCAAGTTATGTTTCTTTGGTTTGTCGATGCCCAAATTGCAAAAATATGACGAAGTTGGAGAATTCAAATCTTTCTGTCAGTGTGTTAAGGTAGGATGCTTTGTACTAACCCTGATGTCTAGCCTCTGTTTCCTCTATGGGGAGAAAAGAGAGTCAAAGGAGCTGTGGAACATTTCAGTGTCCAGGACCAGTAATGCATCGTTAGCCATATTTCTCTCCTCTATCGGGTCGCCTTCAGGAGTGAGATAAAGTGACTGTTAGTCAGAAAACACACAATTTATGCTACCTATGGGATTATTGCTACAGCACCTCAGTTTGCCCAGAATCAATCTTGCTTGGGCAAAGCAGCAGTGGTATAGCCCTGTTCTGCAGCTCCTCTAAGCTCTCTGGGATGGATGAAAGTTGGTACTGAGGGATCAGCAGGAGGTGGAACTGGTATGAAACTACAGTCAAATACTATTTGAAAACATTTCAAAATACTTTATCTGGGCTTGATTGAGCTTGCCTGACACAGTGGAACCAATAGGATAGGCATAAAACTGCAAACCCTGCCCATCTTGAACCCAGGTCTAGTAGATGATACTACAGTCGGTATACCCAGGACAGGACACAGGACATATTGTGTATGGTAATCACAGCGCTGTATGTTGGGCATCTATCCCTTGACATTAAGATCAGTGACTCACACTTATAGGTGATAATCTGTCAAAAACATCCCACATATTGAATTATTCAGTGTGCCTATTGCGTAATTTTCAAGCCTGTCATTTTCTACATTTCTTAAACCGGCACCATATGGGCACATAGTCAAGTCATTACCACACAGCCCATTCTGCAGCACGGATGGGGCTGACAGCAATATCTGGTGGCCCCTTTTATTACTGATGCTTAGATAGATCGGGTCTGGTTCAGTCAAATGGTTGGCACCTCTTGTGACAAATATAGTTCCCTTATCAAGCTCATTCAATGAACGGGCACAGTTTATTAGACCTGATTATCTGCACCATTGATCAACCGTGATCATTAGACATGTAATGAACAGAGGTAATATTGCAGAGGTAATATTGTTGGTGCAGGAGTTGTCTTTGCTAGATAGTCAACCCTGATCCTTGCTAAAATAAAACCAATGGGACAGTTTATCCTCTAGCACCTTTTATTTTTTCTCCTCTCTCTTGGGAACCAAACGGACTGTTTTCCTGTGTGGACAGTACTACTCTCTCCTCGCCGCTCCCCTCCACAGCAGACAGACACCCTGAGGACACAAGCCTCCAGCTGGATCAGCAGCTCTTTTGTCCACTGGCTTTCTTTCTTTTCCTCCCAGAATGCAGTGGGGAGAGAGCTACAACAGGCCCCACAGCGGAGTGGCCAGAGCCCCGTCCCAGGGAGTGTCAGTCCACTGCTGCGGCAGTGCCATGGCCGTTTGCAAAACGAACACATTGCACGCACGCGCGCACACACACACACACACACACACACATTATGCAGTTCTGTTTGTTTTAGGGAGTGCCAGAGGGATGGAAGGGAGAGAGCGATAATTGAATTATTTATGCAGCCAAAGCCACCCCTGAGAGGGCGTGATTTGAATAGACCAGATTTCTTTCCGCCATACAATAAAGCCAATCGATTAAAGGGACTTTACTTCATGTTGATGTGATCCAAATAAATATACCCCCAAAAATCAACTTTTGTAAATTACACTTGCAATTGTAATATACTCATAAAATTGGCATTTAGCACACATTTTTATACAAAGCGACTTAGTCATGCATACATCCATTTTTAAAATGGGTGGCCCCAGCATGACTGAAACCCACAATACTAGCTTTGGAAGCGCCATGCTCTACCAACTGAGCCACAGAAGACCAATTGCCTACAGTTGTAGCTGATGAACACTGAGTGTACAAAACATTAGGAGCACCTTCCTAATGAGTTGCACCCCCATCTCAGAACAGCCTCAATTCGTTGGGGCATGGACTCTACGAGGTATCTAAATCGTTCCACAGGGATGCTGGCCCATGTTGACTCCAATGCTTTCCCTTGATACAAATAGTAAACTGTTGAGCTTGAAAAACCCAGCAGCGTTGCATTTCTTCACACACTCAAACCGGTGCGCCTGGCACCTACTACCATACCCCGTTCAAAGGCACTTAAGTATTTTGTCTTGCCCATTCAGCCTCTGAATGGCACACATACACAATCCATGTCTCAATTGTCTCAAGGCTTAACAATTCTTCATTAACCTGTCTCCTCCCCTTCATCTACACTGATTGAAGTGGATTTAACAAGTGACATCAATAAGGGATCACAGCTTTCACCTGGATTCACCTGGTCAGTCTATAAACCCTTTTCGGACGGGATTAGTTATACTGGGGGAGGTCGGGTAATGTAATGTAATTATGTGCACGAGCACAAAACACCACATCTGTCATTTTAGTCGCGTCCGAATCTGCCATGTCAGTAATTTTTACATAGCAGAAGAGTAACAATTCCAGCCAGAATAACCTACAGTTTTTCTCCAAAGTCCTCTGATAATACGAGTCTCGTGCAAATCGACACCCCTGTGTTTTGAGAGAAATGTTTGAGTTTGACAGGTGTTGCTCGCGGTTTGAGCAAGTAAACAACTGATTGGATAAATTGAACAACGTGCTGCTCATAGCCTATATATATGAAGAGCATACATGTATCAACTTTCACTGTGAATGCTTTTGTTTGTACGGCAAATGCATCATAAAAAAATATTGCGCCTATTTAATCCAACCCTTGTTGTTAATAGGTCGCAAAGCAGCATACAACTGAGCTAAACGTTTGGAAAAAGTTAGCTTTCTCATCCATAGCCTAAAAACGCATATCAAGTGCAAGTTAGCTGTTTAGCTCACATCTGAAGGCTGGGGGTTATTTAGGACGTCTTCTACTGCGGATTGCTAAAATATCCTAATGATTATAATCACTCTTCCTCAATTCAAATATTATGGCGACACTATCTATACCAAAGATGGTTTGGTATGGTTTAGAAACTTGGGAACCAAACTCGAGTTATCAGTGTAGCCTGTTATCGCCTGGACTTGTTGAAATACAGTATCTTCACGCGTAGAAAAAAATCCTCCAGGCTTCCGTCATAACTGCCAATTTATTGAAAAATAAAGAAAGAATTAGAGGGGGCAAACATCTAATGTTTTTGGGAAAACATCTAATCCCGTCTGAATCGTCCTCTGGAATAACGGACATTCTGGGGTAATAGTTACAGTGGGGAAAAAACGTATTTAGTCAGCCACCAATTGTGCAAGTTCTCCCACTTAAAAAGATGAGAGAGGCCTGTAATTTTCATCATAGGTACACGTCAGCTATGACAGACAAATTGAGAAAAAAAATCCAGAAAATCACATTTTTAGGATTTTTAATGAATTTATTAGCAAATTATGGTGGAAAATAAGTATTTGGTCACCTACAAACAAGCAATATTTCTGGCTCTCACAGACATGTAACTTCTTCTTTAAGAGGCTCCTCTGTCCTCCACTCGTTACCTGTATGAATGGCACCTGTTTGAACTTGTTATCAGTATAAAAGACACCTGTCCACAACCTCAAACAGTCACACTCCAAACTCCACTATGGCCAAGACCAAAGAGCTGTCAAAGGACACCAGAAACAAAATTGTAGACCTGCACCAGGCTGGGAAGACTGAATCTGCAATAGGTAAGCAGCTTGGTTTGAAGAAATCAACTGTGGGAGCAATTATTAGGAAATGGAAGACATACAAGACCACTGATAATCTCCCTCGATCTGGGGCTCCACGCAAGATCTCACCCTGTGGGGCCAAAATGATCACAAGAACGGTGAGCAAAAATCCCAGAACAACATGGGGGGACCTAGTGAATGACCTGCAGAGAGCTGGGACCAAAGTAACAAAGCCTACCATCAGTAACACACTACGCCGCCAGGGACTCAAATCCTGCAGTGCAAGACGTGTCCCCCTGCTTAAGCCAGTACATGTCCAGGCCCGTCTAAAGTTTGCTAGAGTGCATTTGGATGATCCAGAAGAGGATTGGGAGAATGTCATATGGTCAGATGAAACCCAAATAGAACTTTTGGGTAAAAACTCAACTCGTCTTGTTTGGAGGACAAAGAATGCTGAGTTGCATCCAAAGAACACCATACCTACTGTGAAGCATGGGGGTGGAAACATCATGCTTTGGGGCTGTTTTTCTGCAAAGGGACCAGGACGACTGATCCGTGTAAAGGAAAGAATGAATGGGGCCATGTATCGTGAGATTTTGAGTGAAAACCTCCTTCCATCAGCAAGGGCATTGAAGATGAAACGTGGCTGGGTCTTTCAGCATGACAATGATCCCAAACACACCGCCCGGGCAACGAAGGAGTGGCTTCGTAAGAAGCATTTCAAGGTCCTGGAGTGGCCTAGCCAGTCTCCAGATCTCAACACCATAGAAAATCTTTGGAGGGAGTTGAAAGTCTGTGTTGCCCAGCGACAGCCCCAAAACATCACTGCTCTAGAGGAGATCTGCATGGAGGAATGGGCCAAAATACCAGCAACAGTGTGTGAAAACCTTGTGAAGACTTACAGAAAACGTTTGACCTGTGTCATTGCCAACAAAGCGTATATAACAAAGTATTGAGAAACTTTTGTTATTGACCAAATACTTATTTTCCACCATAATTTGCAAATAAATTCATTAAAAATCCTACAATGTGATTTTCTGGATTTTTTTTCCTCATTTTGTCTGTCATAGTTGACGTGTACCTATGATGAAAATTACAGGACTCTCTCATCTTTTTAAGTGGGAGAACATGCACAATTGGTGGCTGACTAAATACTTTTTTTCCCCACTGTACATAACCAACATTCTCTAGTAAAACTAGTCCTGTGCGACTAGGTTAATATAATAATATATATACTGAACAAAAATATGAACGCGACATGTAAAGTGTTTGTCCCATGTTTCATGAGCTGAAATAAAAGATCCCAGAAATTTTCCATATGCACAAAAAGCGTATTTCTCTCAAATTCTGTGCACACATTTGTTTACATCCCTGTTGGTGAGCATTTCTCCTTTGCCAAGATAATCCATCCACCTGACAGGTGTGGCATATCAAGAAGCTGATTAAACAGCATAATCATTGTACAGGTGCACCTTGTGCTGGGGACAATAAAAGGCCACTCTAAATTGTGCAGATTTGTCACACAACACAATGCCACAGATGTCTCACGTTTTGAGGGAGCGTGTAATTGGCATGCTGACTGCAGGAATGTCCACCAGAGCTGTTGCCAGATAATTTAATGTTCATTTGTCTACCATAAGCCGCCTCCAACGTCATATTTCCGTTTTTTGCTTGGTCATTATGGGGTATTGTGTGTAGATTGATGAGGGGGGAGGGGGGGAACAATTTCATCCATTAAAGAATAAGGCTATAACGTAACAAAATATGGAAAAAGTCAAGGGGTTCTGAATACTTCCGAATGCACTGTATGCATGCATGTATGTAAGCACACACACAAACACACACACCTGTATTCATACGTAAGCGCACTCCTAAACACAAACACACACACTCTCTCGCTCTCTCGCTCTAACTTTCTCTCTTTCTCCTCTCCTCCGAGGACTGTAGGTAACTCTCCCTCCTTCTCCCATCCCTCCACCCTCCTCCCTTCTCCACCTCTCCCTCCTGTCTCTACCTGCGTCGTCTGTCTGTCTGACCTAATCCCTGCGTTGTGGGGAAATTATGACATTGAGAGAGTTTCCTGACATTATGTATGCTAGCTAGCAGAGTCCCAGAGGTCACTGCTGCCATGGCCCTCGTCACCTCCCTACACCCACACACGCATGGACTGTCATTTGGTCCAGCAGGTTGTCTCATTAGCCAGCACACGGCCACACTGTTTGGCCATTGATTTATTGGAATGGCTAGTGTTCATTCAATGGCTCCCTGTAGTGTTTCCATCTACACTAAGTCCCGCATTTGGAATAATGACCCTGTTTCCTCCATTCACTCGGACTTTTCTGGGACTGTAATTGTAAGTTCCCGTCTGTTCTTCATTATGTTGGATGTGTTGTACAACCATAGCGAGGGGTGGAAGAATGCTGCGATTGTAATTTAAGCCCTTTCTTTCAGGCTGCATCCCAAATTGCACCCTATTCACAATCCCTATATAGTGCAAAACGTTTGACCAGGGGCCTATATGATTGCACTATATAGGGAAAAGGGTGCCATTTAGGACGTAGACACGGTCTGTATTCATGAGGAACTGGGCCGTGGCGTGCGTGGTCTGGCAATCGGGTCACTCAATTCACAGCCTGGGCCCCACTGTG
Source organism: Coregonus clupeaformis (assembly GCF_020615455.1). Taxonomy (NCBI): domain Eukaryota; kingdom Metazoa; phylum Chordata; class Actinopteri; order Salmoniformes; family Salmonidae; genus Coregonus; species Coregonus clupeaformis. The sequence goes on from NC_059202.1 coordinate 4,183,881, forward strand.
CTGCTCTGTGCACTGAGGCGAGCCAGAGTGGAGTGGGTCGGTCGGTCGGACACACACTAGTGCACAGAACCCAGTTATCTAGTTATATAACCCGCGGTCACAGCTGATGTCCCATGCCCAAGCTCATTACAGTAGAGACCTGCCAATCACATACTCACACAGACATACAATAGTAGAAATGCACACAAAAGCTGAAGAACATATGGACATCCAGGGACTTTTTTTGCAGGTGCTGGAGTTATATGTGATCTCTTGAAAAATAAAGAGGAAAACGCTGCACACTGCTGTTCATGCTCCCAGGTGATTTTATTAATACAACGTTCAGACTCTTGGGTCTTCAACAGGCATCCATATCCCAGGTGGGGGTGGAAGGTTCTATATACAGTGCCTTCGGAAAGTATTCAGACCCCTTTTTCCACATTTTGTTAAATTACAGCCTTATTCTAAAATTGATTAAATTGTTTTTTTCCCTCAACACACAATACCCCATAATGACAAAGCAAAAACTGTTTTGTATAAATTTTTGCACATTTATAAAAATAATCAACTGAAATATCACATTTACATAAGTATTCAGACCATTTACTCAGTACTTTGTTGAAGCACCTTTGGCAGCGATTACAGCCTTGAGTCTTCTTAGGTATGATGCTACAAGCTTGGTTCACCTGTATTTGGGGAGTTTCTCCCATTCCTGTCTGCAGATCCTCTCAAGCTCTGTCAGGTTGGATGGGGAGCGTTGCTGCACAGCTATTTTCAGGTCTCTCCAGAGATGTTAGATCGGGTTCAAGTCCGGGCTCTGGCTGGGTCACTCAAGGACATTCAGAGACTTGTCCCGAAGCCACTCCTGCGTTTTCTTGGCTGTGTGCTTAGGGTCTTTAGGTGCCTTTTGGCAAACTCCAAGCAGGCTAACGTGCCTTTTACTGAAGAGTGGCTTCCGTCTGGCCACTCTAACATAATGGCCTGATTGGTGGAGTACTGCAGAGATGGTTGTCCTTCTGGAATGTTCTCCCATCTCCACAGAGGAACTCTAGAGCTCTGTCAGAGTGACCATCGGGTTCTTGGTCACCTCCCTGACCAAGGCCCTTCTCCCCTGATTGCTCAGTTTGGCCGAGCGGCCAGCTCTAGGAAGAGTCTTGGTGGTTCCAAACTTCTTCCATTTAAGAATGATGGAGGCCACTCTGTTCTTGGGGACCTTCAATGCTTCAGAAATGTTTTTGTACCCTTCCCCAGATCTGTTCCTCGACACAATCCTGTCTCGGACCTCTACGGACAATTCCTTCGACCTCATGGCTTAGTCTTTGCTTTGACATGCACTGTCAACTGTGGGACCTAATATAGACAGGTGTGTGCCTTTCCAAATCATGTCCAATCAATTGAATTTACCACAGGTGGACTCCAATGAAGTTGTAGAAACATCTCAAGGATGATCAATGGAAACAGGATGCACCTGAGCTCAATTTCGAGTCTCAGAGCAAAGGGTCTGAATAGTTATGTAAATAAGGTATTTCTGTTATATATTTTCAATACATTTGCAAAAAAGTACCTGTTTTCGCTTTGTCAGTATGTGGGGTATTGTGTGTAGATTGCTGATTTATTTAGATGTTTTATCCATTTCAGAATAAGGCTGTAACGTAACAAAGTGGAAAAAGTCATGGGGTCTGAGTACTTTTCGAAGGGGCAATGCTCAGTGACATCACTTCCTGAAACAGGAGGTAAAAATATATAATATCGGTTCACAATATGAACTTTCAATATCTAAATATTGAATCATACATGAGGAATGTGATAAATATTTACAGTGATACACATATATATGGTATATATCACAATATTCAATATGCGTGACCATTTCTACCCCAGTGGCTTGTGCAAATTGAACAGCAACAGGGTTTTTTGTCTCACCTGTCTGGATATTGTTGCGGTGCTCACTGATCTTGGTCTTAAAGCTTCTGCTGGTTTTCACTATGTAGGACAGACCACAGGGACATTTCAAGACGTAAACAACATTGGTGGGCATGCAGGTAATCAGGCCTTTGATGTTAAATCTTTGTCCTGTGCAGGGGTGGGTGAATAAGCCACATTTGTACTTGAAACTGCATTGAGCTCATTGGCCACATTTGTAATTCCCCCCTGGGACCTCATCCCTTTTCTCTGGTGGGTAATCAGATTTGACCACAATATCTCTCTCATTTGGGGATCTTTTAAAGAAACACACGCACTTCACACACACACACACACACACACACACACACACACACACTCACCACTTGCTGGCAGCCCTCGCCCTCCCATACACTCTAGGCTATATGCACACACACACACACAGAAACAGAGGAGAAATTAGAGATTGGCACTCCACTCAAGCATAAGGCAGAAAGGATTTACGGTAACTGCAGTCTTGACAGAGTGTGTGTGTGTGTGTGACAACTCTTCAATTGCCATATAGTGCCTTCAGAAAGTATTACACCCCTTGACTTTTCCACATTTTGTTGTTACAGCTTGAATTTAAAATAGATTCAATAGAGATTTTTTTCACTGGCCTACCCACAATAACCCATAATGTCCAATTGGAATATTTTAGTGCTACATTTTTACAAATGAATACAAAATGAAAAGCTGAAATGTCTGGAGTCAATACGTATTTAAGCCTTTTGTCATGGCAAGCCTAAATAAAGGAGTACAAATGTGCTTAACAAGTCACATAATAAGTTGCATGTGTGCAATAATAGTGTTTAACATTATTTTTGAATGACCACCTCATCTCTGTACCCCACACATACAATTACTGAGTATAGTGGTGGCTGCATCATGTTATGGGTATCTTGTAATCGTTAAGGACTGGGGAGTTCTTCAGGATAAAAAAGAAACAGAATGGAGCTAAGCACAGGCAAGGTCCTAGAGGGAAACCTGGTTGTCTGATTTCCACCAGACACTGGGAGATTAATTCACCTTTCAGCAGGACAATAACCTAAAACACAAGGCCAAATCTTCACTGTGGTTGCTTTCCAAGAAAACAGTGAATGTTCCTGAGTGGCCGAGTTACAGTTTTTACTTAAATCTGCTTGAAAATCAATGGCAATGGTTGTCTAGCAATAATCAACAACCAATTTGACAGAGCTTGAAAAATGTTGAAAATAATCATGTGGCAAAATTTGAAATTGTGTTTTTTACATTGGATAAAAGTAGAGACTCCGAGCTAGAAAATGGTGTGTCATACACTGCAGTTGGGGAACAAGTAATTCTGCTGTGAAAGTTTATATACTTGTAACCCCACTTTTGAAAAATGGCCTGTGACTGTTTTGGTACGCCTACTGGAGAGCTCTTCTTTGTCTACACCCATTCAGCATCATTCACACCCTCTTAAGCCTTAGCCTCATCCATCTCTTTAAGGATTCACAGTGTAGTAAACAATCAAAGATTTCAAGACTAAAAGTGGTGAAAGTGGTAGCAAAAAGCAGTAGTAAAAATCAACTTTATCTAGTCCTTGGTCTATATCCTAATCTGACTTTGGTGCTACTCATGTTGTTCTTCACATTACCATCTCTTGTAAACACACACTATATTAAATAAAATCTATGTTTATTCGTCACATGCACAAGATACAGAAGGTGTAAACGGTACAGTGAAATCATTACTTGCATGGTGGAGTCTTTTGTTTAGACATGTAGCTAGCTAGCTATCTAGCTAGCTAAACAATTAACCATAATCCCAACTCTAATGCCGCGTTCAGAACAACTGGGAGCTCAGAGAAAAAAAATCAGATTGGGAAAAAATCGATTTGAATGGTCATCAGACTTTGACAAAATTAGAAACGTATAATATCTGAAAATGTAACTAAACTCTTTCCCGTACACATGGATGAACGCTTCTACCTCTGTCATGGATGCCCTTAGTTTAAAGATGTAATTCGGAGACAGGTGTTTTATACAACAGCCTTCTGCGTGTTCTCTTTTTGGAATCTGTCCGTATTTGGCAATCATCTCTCTGCTTCCACTGGGCATTCCACTGATTTAAAAACTCAGTCAACTTCTTCCGTGACAACGATACCGTTTCTTCCCCAACATTATCAGAAGACTACAATGTCTGGTTCTATGAAAATGCTTTTACCTAAATCAGGGATTTCCTCATTGTCTGATTCATTTTCAGAGTCAGCGAGAGTCAGCATGGCACAACCATCCTCGAGAAAGTAGTCCTTCACAACGTTTTCCCGCTGAGCTTTGTCGATAGCGCTATTAACTTCAGGGCAGCAATGTTGAGAGCAGTAGGAAAATGTATCTTTCAAAAAAAGACGTGGTAGACAGGATTATCCACACATACTTAGCAGCTCATGTTATAGACAGAAGCATGCTACATGGCAGACCAATCTGAACTCATCTCTCAGCATGTCCAGCCCTTCCATTATCTCAGCCAATCATGGCTAGCAGGAAGGTTCCTGTATATTTCCGTGGCTAACCCAACTAGGCTTGTTATTTAACAATTGTATTCATGTTTACAGATGGCATACAAGTTTGTTATTAAGGCACATGAAAGTTCACATGTTCCAGAAGGCATTTCTGCCAAAAAACGTATTAAAAATAAAGAAATAAAAAACATTCAAATGCCTCTCCTGTAGTAGTGACGTGCGACATACGCCTAGTTTCTTGAAACGGGTCACATATGTTGCACAATCCAGGTGTGGAAAGCTCTTAGAGACTTACCCAGAAAAACTCACAGCTGTAATCGCTGCCAAAGGTGATTCTAACATTTATTGACTCAGGGGTTTGAATACTTATTTAATCAATATTATTATTATTATTTTTACAAATGTTCAAATTTTTCTTCCACTTTGACAGAGTACTTTGTGTAGATCGTTCACAAAAACGTATTATTAAATCAATTTTAGTCCCACTTTGTAACACAGCAAAATTCTGAAGGCACTGTAACTGTGTGTTTCTTCCTGGTAACTTCCCTCAGAATGCAGGTCTGTACAGGTTGCCCCCATGCATCAGTTATGCTTTTAGCTAAATTGGATTATTCCTTATTTTACATTGTCCATGAAAAATGGCCTTGAGTTTGGCAGTTCCCGGGATGTTTTTCATTTCCAGTCCTGTCTTTTGTCACATGCACTATATTTCCTGTTTTCCAAGAGCGGGAGAGACAGAATGTTTCAGCTCTGTGGTCCGGAATGTTTTGTCCGCTATCCGTCAGGAGAAAAACTAATCTGCTCTTCCTGCAGCTATCATCAGAGTTATGTAGTTAAGGGCTGCAGCATGGGTTGTGGGCCAGGGCGAAGGTACAGAGTTCACCTGTTGCGTTGATAAATGCTGGTGTGCTGCCTGTCTTTGCTGACTGACATTTGGGGTGAAGCCCTTCCAGAGTTCCAGAGGAGAGCTTCCATATGGTTCCTCCCTGCTGGCCCTAAAGCCTCAGGCCCTTGCCTCTCTTCTGGCCTCCTTTCTTCCCTCGGCTAGCTCCATAGCAGGAGGAATGTTTTAGATTCAACAGTCAGCCTGCTGCAGGCCGCTGCTTATGCACAGCCATGGCTCACTCTGTCTCTGTCGCTTTCTCGCTATCTCTCTCTCTCTCTCTCTCCCTATCTCTCTCTCAGGCCTGGACAATGTCCCGCAGTATGCAGACAGGCCTTTGCACTAGAGGGGAAATGCCTCTCTCTCTCCCTCTCTTTCCTCCCCTCTTTCTCTCTTTCCTGTCTCGTGTCTCTTGTAATGCACTATTCCAAAACTTTACTACATTTAAAGTACCTTCTCTAACAAATTATCTTACAAGGAAGTCTCGAGTCTACTACCTTTACTTAAGCTTGTGGCAGGCGCTCTCCCCTGTTGCGAGAAGTCAGATGCGCTCAGAACATCGCTCCAGCTATGCCCCAGAAATGTCGTTGATACAAACTCTCCGACAGGCGCAGTGTGCACTCGGTGCAGATATATAGAGTGCATGCTATTATATAAGGTATTCATCACCAGGGGAGGGCTGTGGAAGAAGCATCCATACTAGCTATTCTTTTTGTGATGGGACTTGATCCACTTTAAGAAGTCTTAAAACATCTCGCTAGATGACAGTTGGGCAGACAGGACAGAGCTGTCAGGTAGCTGAGACCTTGATCTCTAAGCACAGATTGCAAAGACTTCCTGCAGAGAGCCAAGCGAGGACACACATGCACACATACATACATGTGCACACAGGCATCATCTCTCACTGTCACTCACACTCACTCTCACTCACACAGTCAGTGTCTCTCAGGGAACCTGAATACATCCCTACGTGTCCCCGTCTTTTTGCCTGTTTCTTGTTTGTCTCTCTGTATCTCAGTAGTGATCTGTATAATGAATAGTTTACCTGTCTTTTTACATGTTATCACTGTGTTTTTTGTTTGAGTGTGTGTTTTGTTTGAATGATCCTGATGAGTCAGGGGAAGCTGTTTCTGTAAGGAGGTCAGGGTCATGTTCAGTAGGGCACACTGTAGCAAAACCGTTTGCAACGGAAAACGACAATGAGCAATTTAGTCCATCCCTGTTTTGGTCTGTTTTTATATGTTTTGGTGCCTAATGAATACAACCCAGTTGATTGATAGTGTAGCCTTGATGTGTCCCCCTATAGGAAGGACCAGAACCTGCTGTCACCGGTCAACTGCTGGTACCTGCTGCTGAACCAGGTGAGGAGGGAGAGCAAGGACCACGCCACCCTCAGTGACATCTACCTGAACAACGTCATCATGCGCTTCATGCAGATCAGCGAGGACTCCACACGCCTGCTCAAAAAGGTAAGCTCTTCTGTTGTGGTAAGAGGTCAGACGAGATGAAATCCCAGTGATCTAACAGAAGTTGTTCCTTACAACCTGTCTTGAATTGATCAGGGAAAACTCTGGGACCTCGTTATATTGGATAAATCCTGGGCTCATTCACATAGTCAGGAAAAAACTCTGGGCCCTGCTGCTAATGATACATCTATCATCCTACAGCCTTAAAGCTGCAATCAGCAGTTAAAATAATAACACAGCACACTCCCGCCCCTGTTGCGGTAAAAAGCTGAGGGATGGGGCTGGAGAAATGTAACCACTCAAATTCAAGGACAGAGCTATGGATGCAGTGACTGACCATCCATAATACCAAAATGATAGTTTTATCTATGTTTTGAGGCTATATAGTGTTTGTTTACATTGACTTTGTTTACAAACATTGGAGTAAATCAAGCTTATATTTTGGGTTCTGATGGGGCACAACAGTTGAACTAAGTTCATAAAGCATTTATAAGTTATATTCTTCATGAATCAATGGGTACATATCATTAATTTATAAGTCCATAAATAGATGTAGCAACTGCTGATTCTCCCTTTAAATAAACCAGGCACTGGACTGCACTCAGAGAGTTGATGTATGGCTGGATGTAGGTGTAATGTATTACATTTCAAGTTGTGTTTGATGACATCTTGATGGTAGTTCAGTCACTGGGTTGTGGTTTAGTTCTGTGAATCTCTACAGAGAGAGAAGAACACTCCTCTTCTCACAAAGCCCTAAACGCCCTACCTTAACCCTCCCATCCCAAGTCTGTCGCCTCATGACCCGAACCCTGTTACTGCTGCCGCCTGTTTCACTCCGGCCACTCCCTACCAGATTATGAGCTCTCCTATGCACTAGGAGTCACATGAACCGACCACAGTCTCGAAAATGACGAAGGGCCTGTTTCAGTGGGGTGCTTTGCGTCAACGTTTTAAATCTTTTTTTCTCTTTCGCTGCAGGGTCTTTAGATCTGTCTGCTAGATCAAGACTAAAAAAGAGGGTTATTTTATTCATCTTAAAGTCATTATTGTCTCTTGATGTTGGTGGTTTCATCTGGCTTGTACAGAGGAGTGGTCTGCTCTGCACCCCACCCCCACCCTACGCCCGAACAACTGCAACACACACACAGGAAGTTAAGGCAGTCATTTCCCTTTGATAGCGGTTAGAGGCTCCTGGTTTACTAATGGGCCAGATGTGGAGCTGGAGCGAAGTGGTTTGTCAGATGTTTCTTTCTCCCCCTGACTCAACCCACATTACTGATGTTTAAAATGACAGACTATTAAACTCATCAATGTGTTCCCAATGGTATGTGTTCATTTTTAGGTATTTTAAATCAAGACTATACTGTACTTCATATTTCCCTTCTGAGAAGTATTGATAAGAATGAAAATATAATGTATGAAGTTTAGTTCATAGCATCCCTCATATAAAGAGGTTTGCATTGACATTACACATAGTTCATTTTCCCCCTCATGCACCAACTCTCCTTATTGCTCCACCAATTAGTTGTTGGTTGGCCTTGAGCACAACAGGCAACGACCTACCGTCATCAGTAGCAGTTAGGTCTTCAGTGTTTGTTTGAATGTGTACGTGCATGTGTGTGTTTGTGTCTCCCCTCTGGCTCGTATAGTGACGTTTGGCATCCAGGGGCCAAACCAAACGGCATCCCCCTGGTGGGGGGCAGTCTGTCACAGGGGAGCAGAGACACCCCTGCCCTCTAATTAGTATGTCCCATTGTCTTTGATCTCTTCTGAGCTCCAGTAACGATAGACAAACACCAGGGGAGGCCCCCCAGTTAAAACACAGTTACTACAGGACTTCTTCTTTTAACACGAGACAGATGCTGTTTTGTCATCCTGACATCAAAGAGCAGTGTTTTTATATTTTCAAATTCCTATGTTTTCTACCTTTTTAAGTTATGAGTTGAATCAGTATAGGACCTTAAATGACATGTCCTAACAGGCTTCAGCATGGTGGACCTTTGAAAATAGACCGTTGGTTTGTGTTCATGCCTTCTGCACTAGTTGTTTATTTATGAATAGTACTGTGGACAAGTGGGTCTGAGCCCTCTGTGCTGTGGGCGCTCTCATGTTTTAGCGTCGTTATTGAAAGTCACAGCTTACCTCGAATTGTGTCTTTGTTCAAAGGTGAAACCTCTAAATACGAGTCTTGTCACGCAGTCCGTTCATGGTCGGGCAGGTCTTATCACATGTATTCTCTTTTCATAATTCATACAACTGGTTCTTTGTTTTACTCAGTCATCTTATATTTATGGAGGTCACATTCTAGTGGAACTGCGAGATCCCAAGTCTTGAAAGCCTTAACTGTATGGAGGAAGGAAGGTATTAGTTAGTCTAGTTCCTCCATTGCAAATTCATTCGCTACAGTGGTAGGTACGAAGGAGGGTGAGGGAAACATGAAACAGCACCAGGTACTACTAAATTGGTCTTGGCATTTGATCAAGCGGAGTGCAATGTGTTTTAGCACTTCATTTGGATTAGAGCTCGACAATTTACTGCCTGGCTTGGTGGAGTCCATTACTAGACTACCTCCATGGGCTGCTTTTGTGTAGTACAATCAGGTCAACAATTATTGGCACCCCTGATAAAGATGAGCAAGAAAGACTGCATACAATAAATAATACAAATACTGAGCTATATTTAAACAATTGTGGAAATTATTATTATTTTAAACTAAGAAAATTAGCCAGTAGCAGGACATTTTAGCCAAAAACCTGGTTGCCTCTGCCAGGAGGCTGAAACTTGGCCGCAAGTTGATCTTTAAGCAAGACATAAAAAATAATATGTTTTATTGTCACATACACCAGATATGTGCAGTGAAATGTGTTGTTTTACAGGGTAAGCCATAGTAGTACGACACCCCTGGAGCAAATTAGGGTTAAGTACATTGAAGGGTAATAAGCACGCAAAAAAATCGACAAAGAAATGGTTAATTGACCACAAAATCAACATTTTGCAATGGCCATCTCAGTCCCCTGTGGTTTGAATTGAAGGGCAGTCTATAAGCACAGATGAAGAATATCAAGGACCTGGAAAGATTCTGCATGGAGGAATGGTCAAAGATCCCTCCCAATGTGTTCTCCAATCTCATAAAACATTTTACAAAATGGCTCAGTGCCGTTATCCTTTCAAGGGGAGGGTGCCGGAGTTGAAAACAGGGGTGACAATAATTTTGACCCCTATCTTTTTGAGAAAAATTATGATTACTCGTTAAACAAAATCTCTTCGAGCAATTGTACTAGTATATATTTATTTTATACAGTCTTTTTTGCTCATCTTTAAGGGTGCCAATAATTTTTGACCTGACTGTATATGAGCCAATATGATTTGTGTAGGCTCTCACTAGAGTTATGCCATATGGAGCAGTCACACCCCTGGTGCGCTACCCACTAGACATGGACCCAAGGGGTACGGTCCCTCTCTGGGGTCTGATTGATGTTGGAGGCAATGTGAAACCCATGCCCCCCCTAGGGGGCTTAGTGGATTCCAGTCTCTCCCAGTCTTCTCTCTCAGATGTGGTTAGCATCACTCATAAACAGTACACTTAAAGGGGAAGCCAATGTGTGGTAGTCCTCTAATAAACAAGGCAACAGTAAACATGTCGTCCCCCACGAATGATGCAGTGCCCCCCTTGTAATTTTGTAAATGACAGATCTCTATGGCAAGACGCATCATTCAACCAAGTTTCATCAAAATGGGACAAGTGCTTTCTGAGATATTGCGTGTGGCTAACGTACGAACGTAAGTACGAACGAACGTACAGACGAATAGTCCCCTCCCCGATTTAATCGTGGGGAATAATTATCCGTATTGGTTTACCCCCAGTTGGCATTCCCCTTTAAAGGCCTAGTGCAGTCAAAAACGTGATGTTCCTGTGTTTTATATATATTTCCACACTATGAGGTTGGAATAATACTGTGAAATTGTGAAATGCTGATAATGCCCTTTTAGCGTAAGAGCTGTTTGAAAAGGCTGCCTGAAACTTCAGCCTGTTTTGATGGGATGGAGTTTTAGCCTACATGGCGACATCACCAGGCGGTATAAGTTAATAGATCAATAACAAAGAGTTTCAAACCTCTCTGCCAATAGCAGCTAGTTTTTAGGTTACAGATCCCTCCCATTAGGCTTGCCAAATTAGGCCCCTCACTCAGACCACTCCAAGACAGTCCTTGCAAAATTATTTCTTGAGAAATTGCTCTTTGGTAAGAAACCTTTTTTTTGTTGTTGACCATTTTAATCGAAAACATAACAGTAAGGTACTTAATTGTTACCCAGAGACTGTATGATTTGATATTTGGATGAAAACGGCTTCATTGGTCCTTTAAATAAGAGTGGGCAATGCCTTTAAAGGTAGGTAGAATAAACGTAACCACATGTAACATATGGATTTGCATTAGAATACACATCAAAAGTCCCAATGCGAAGTTGCACCTCACTTTTACATTTTTCAAGTTATTACATAAAACTGATCAGAATTCCGAAGAATGCCGAAGTCATGCCGGAAAAAACATTTGTCTATTCCCTATAATGTAAACTCCAACAGAAATAACTTCAAATGTATAACTTCAAATTAAACCAAATCGTTTGCACTCATGACAACTTGTTTCAATAAAATGTTCAGCCAACTTACAAGCAAATATTTCTAACCAGTTATCAAATAATGTTACCGGTAAAGTTAGTTATTTTAGCCAGCTAGCTATGTTTGTAGTTTAAGGTAACCAGATCGTGACTATAACTAAGTTACTAAGTCTTTGACCACACTGTGTTGTTACTTTGAGTAAAAATTAATGCTTCCTACCCTTTAAATTGAATCATAACATTGTTTGGCCCATAGGTTGCAAAATGCGTACAGGCCGAGATAAGTGATTAAGGCTCCAAGGCTAATTTCTTACGGTTATAATTAATCATTAAGGGATGGATTGAAATGTACATAATGGGTACCTGGAGGAGAATGGGGGAGGGTCATGCTTTTTCAATTTCAGTGAAATTGAAAAAGCATTTTCAAGCATTCAGGGAGGGTTTATGTAAAATATACACTGCTCAAAAAAATTAAGGGAACACTAAAATAATACATCCTAGATCTGAATGAATGAAATAATCTTATTAAATACTTTACATAGTTGAATGTGCTGACAACAAAATCACACAAAAATTATCAATGGAAATCAAATTTATCAACCCATGGAGGTCTGGATTTGGAGTCACCCTCAAAATTAAAGTGGAAAACCACACTACAGGCTGATCCAACTTTGATGTAATGTCCTTAAAACAAGTCAAAATGAGGCTCAGTAGTGTGTGTGGCCTCCACGTGCCTGTATGACCTCCCTACAACGCCTGGGCATGCTCCTGATGAGGTGGCGGATGGTCTCCTGAGGGATCTCCTCCCAGACCTGGACTAAAGCATCCGCCAACTCCTGGACAGTCTGTGGTGCAACGTGGCGTTGCTGGATGGAGCGAGACATGATGTCCCAGATGTGCTCAATTGGATTCAGGTCTGGGGAACGGGCGGGCCAGTCCATAGCATCAATGCCTTCCTCTTGCAGGAACTGCTGACACACTCCAGCCACATGAGGTCTAGCATTGTCTTGCATTAGGAGGAACCCAGGGCCAACCGCACCAGCATATGGTCTCACAAGGGGCCTGAGGATCTCATCTCGGTACCTAATGGCAGTCAGGCTACCTCTGGCGAGCACATGGAGGGCTGTGCGGCCCCCCAAAGAAATGTCACCCCACACCATGACTGACCCACCGCCAAACCGGTCATGCTGGAGGATGTTGCAGGCAGCAGAACGTTCTCCACGGCGTCTCCAGACTCTGTCACGTCTGTCACATGTGCTCAGTGTGAACCTGCTTTCATCTGTGAAGAGCACAGGGCGCCAGTGGCGAATTTGCCAATCTTGGTGTTCTCTGGCAAATGCCAAACGTCCTGCACGGTGTTGGGCTGTAAGCACAACCCACACCTGTGGACGTCGGGCCCTCATACCACCCTCATCTGTTTCTGACCGTTTGAGCAGACACATGCACATTTGTGGCCTGTTGGAGGTCATTTTGCAGGGCTCTGGCAGTGCTCCTCCTGCTTCTCTTTGCACAAAGGCAGAGGTAGCAGTCCTGCTGCTGGGTTGTTGCCCTCCTACGGCCTCCTCCACGTCTCCTGATGTACTGGCCTGTCTCCTGGTAGCGCCTCCATGCTCTGGACACTACGCTGACAGACACAGCAAACCTTCTTGCCACAGCTCGCATTGATGTGCCATCCTGGATGAGCTGCACTACCTGAGCCACTTGTGTGGGTTGTAGACTCCGTCTCATGCTACCACTAGAGTGAAAGCACCGCCAGCATTCAAAAGTGACCAAAACATCAGCCAGGAAGCATAGGAACTGAGAAGTGGTCTGTGGTCACCACCTGCAAAACCAGTCCTTTATTGGGGGTGTCTTGCTAATTGCCTATAATTTCCACCTGTTGTCTATTCCATTTGCACAGCATGTGAAATTTATTGTCAATCAGTGTTGCTTCCTAAGTGGACAGTTTGATTTCACAGAAGTGTGATTGACTTGGAGTTACATTGTGTTGTTTAAGTGTTCCCTTTATTTTTTTGAGCAGTGTATTTTGCTGAAGGGAGTGCCATCCATTTTCCTTTCAGAGAGGTCCGATTTTCTCCTTGTAACCCTTTATTATAATAAACTCCCTAAGTGTATGGTTTGTACTTCAGATGCTCTTCTCTGATTACTGTGTCTTCAGTGGCCAATGGAGTGGCTGAGGTGGCCGCTTCCTGTCAGAGGCCCTGCCCAGGTCACATGACTGGGGTATCTAAAGAGCCTGGAAGTGGATGAGCTGTCAGAGCCGTGCCCGAGCTATCCTGAGAGGCCTTTTCATTGACCACTGGACCGCTTCCCAGTTCTCTCAATAGGAAAGGGCTGACAAGCATTAGATCTAACAAGTTGACTGTGGTCCTGTGGAGGCTTTTAATGGCTCTTCCCAGGGGATGAAGTGTGAGTAATTTCAGGAAAGACCTCACTTTGCAGCCCAATTCACCTGTTGGTAATGTTCATGATTACAGTTATGGACATAACAGCGACAACATTAAAGCGCTATTCTCGGACGAGGATGAGCAACATAGAATTGTTCATTTCTTTATTTTTGCAGCCTGCTTCACATACTTGGGCAGTCCATAACCTACACACAGGAAGTTGGTGGCACCTTAATTGGGGAGGACAGGCTTGTGGGAACGGCTGGAGCGAAATAGGTGGAACGCTATCAAATACACCAAACACATGGTTTCCATGTGTTTGATGCCATTCCATTCACTCCGTTCCAGCCATTATTATGAGCCGTCCTCCCCTCAGCAGCTTCAGCAACCTACCTAGCCCAGAACTCAGTGCCCCAACCAGCCTATAGATCCTGCCCTCCATTCTCTAAATGTGCGTGAGAGCACCCTAGCTTAAGCTTAGGTGACTTAGCTCTATTTATACAGGGCTAAGTCTATTTGTCCGGTGCCTGTGTGAATAGGTAAGTAAAAGGGAGAGCTGGCTGGGTAGGTGGAGGCCAGGGCTAGGACAGGAGGTGTTGGATAGACTGGGTCAGCCTGAGGAGACTGGCTGATTACTTATTTACGCATGCATGCGCACCCACAAACGACGAGAACTAATCCTCTCTGGTTTACACCCACATGTCTGGACTGGCACCACCTCTTCCACCTGAGTCAGTCAGTCAGCAGGACTTAGAGTAGAGCTCTTTTTGGGGATGAACCTGCGTTTGTTTGTGTACTGACTTCCTCCTTCAAACAATAAAATATGCTCTGACTAAAAACACCCCTTTCACCCTAATCGTGGCTTTGTTGCAGATCTGTTGGTGCTTTAGCCAACTCCCCTGTTATGTTGTGTTCGTTGTCACGTCAAACATGTATGGCATGACAACAAGCATTGAGGTGTTGGATAAAGCATATTATTCAGTTGTGGCGGCCAGGTTGGAGATTCACTACAGTTTAGTCATTTAGCAGACACTCTTATCCAGAGCGACTTCCAATTAGTGAGTGCATACATTTTTCATACTGGCCCCCCGTACTTCGACCTATGGAATTACTCAGTGGTCCATAACTTCCATTGGAGTATCATTGACTGTATCTGCAGTTGCTCACTTCAACATGGGTGTTTGTGGCAACTAGGATGTGTGCGGATCCACCTGGATCAGTGAGGTTGGTGACCTCAGCAGAGACACTTCCTCGTTGGTTACGCCCACAGGAAACCACAGATGTGTATTACAAGGCTGTTTGAAACCCCATGTGAACTACAGTAACCCTGGACATGACCTCTCCTATCAGATATGTGCTTCTCTCAAACGACACCCACTGTTATTGTACGAATGTGTACATTTGAAATGCACCTACTGGCACCCAGTATGATTCATATGTATAGTGAGAATCAAGTTCAAATCCACCCACCTGTATTTACATGCGGCACAGTGGATGGGTGTTTGGTGCGTTGAAAGATCTGTCCTCCTCTCTGTTCACCCAGTTTGACTGACTGTTAAGGTGGGCACAGAGGTTGCTTATAAGAGTTGTTGTAAGCTCTGTGATAGAGATGACTACCCCTACTAACTCCAGATCAGATGTATCTAAGCCCCTCTCTCTCCCTCAATATGAGTAGTGGTGGTGGGATAGATACAATTTTCACAGCCCTCTGAGGCCCCATTGCTGGGAAAGGCCTCAACAATAAGATTAGGGTCCAGATAAGTGGGTTAGTGGAAGTCTTTGAGTGCAGTGGAATACTGTGTGATAACACCCAGGTAATACATAAGTTGAAAGGGATATCCAAATGCTTTGTCACATCTCATTATATATCGCATAAACCCAGCCCATGACTTGTATGTTACATAGTGAAAAAAATGGGTGGCATGCATAGTAAAAGTACCTTTAACCCAGGGGTTTTAAACTCATTTCGTCTGGGGGCCACATTCTGTTTTCACCGGGCCACATCTGGTCCGCAGGCTGCCAGTTTGAGACCCCTGCTTTAACCATGCATAAATCACATAACTGTTATTTCCCTGTATTGAGAATCTCAGAATTATCAATTGTGGGCTCATGTATGATAGCATTTAGTGAATCTTGTGTCATGGGATGGCTGATTGAATTTATTCATTTGAGATCTCTCCATGGGCAACTGTGTCTCTGTTTGATCTCCTCATTATAGCTCTCAGTGCCCTACTGTACTCCTGACACTGTATGCTTGTTTGTTCCATGTGTTTATGTATGAATATGTTACTGTATTGCAAAGTCAACAGATGTCTCGCATTGAACATATTCTTTGTTTTCTCTTTTTCAGAGTAAGGAGATAACGTTTCAGCTCCAGGAAGATTTGATGAAGGTCCTCAATGAGCTCTACACTGTAAGTAGTCATTTAATTTCCTGGTTCTTGATTTGCTGTATCACTGTACTGTAACAATAGTGTATCAAGTTTTTCCTGATCAGGTCACATAGTTGGGAACAACTCTCAGCCTGAATGATAAATCATGATTAGGGCACTAAGAAAGGCCTCCAAGATCAGAGCCTACCTGGTCTGGCCTTAAAGTAGCTGCAGGCCTCTATGTTTATCTGCCTGCCCTGTACTCTGTGGAGGCTAGTTTGTTCCCAGATCAGTTTGTGCTGTTTGCCAACTCTTACAGTCATTGTTACAAACAGATCTGGGACCAGGCTATGCGTATAATGCCACTCCAGGTCTCTGACCTTGGGGGAGAGCAGGGTGCTTAAACCACTAATCAATAGTTAATTCAGTAGCTTAAATTGCTGCCGTCAGTCCTGGAATAGTGCCAGCTGAGATTCATGTCCCCCAGGTGGCCCTAGACACCCTGACATTCTCATTCTTCCTCAGGTAGAAGGGTATGGCTTTTGTGGTCTATATGGTCTTGGCATCTTCCCTTTTGTATAACCTACTCACATATATTGTGTGACATGTAGTTTATGTACTTTCCCATTCATCTGGTGGCCATGCTATCTGCTTTGTTAGACTTTCTAACCTTTTGGAGGAAGATTTTGTTAGAGGCAGGACCGGTTCCAGGCATAAGCGACATAAGCAGTCGCTTAGGTCCCCCGGCCGCTAGCGGTCCCCCAATATTTTGTATGTTTTAAATTTTTTGGGGTACTCAGTAGGACATTCAACTTACTATTGAGAGTAAGAATAGTAGAATACACCAGGTGCCATTTGGAAAGTTGGTTGTGCATCAGCAGTTCTTTTCATCCCGCTAAGCAAACAAAGCTGATTTCTGCGACTATTTCGCTATTGAAACAAGTTTTGTTTAGCTAATAAGATGAAAACGTTACTTCAAACTACTTTTGAGTACCTTGTTAACATTTCAACAACATGAAATACAGGTCTTAAACGTTGCTATGTTTAGGAAATATCAAAGAAAACATGTAATCTGCTTGACACATTAATGTTACTTACCTTACAGATCACAGTCAGCTAATTTCCACTCCATTCATATGCAAATCTATTTGATTCATACACTGGCTTGTCTGGCTGGCATGTTTTTATTTTAAATAAATAAAATAAATAAATAAATAAATAAAATTTTAAGCTGCCCTTCCCAAACTTTCTTAGCAGATAATGACAACATGACAATAACAGTAGCTGTAGATGATGTAATGAAAAGTTAGAAGGTGGTTGGTAATGGAGGACATCAGGTGGATCGACGTCTGGGTGTTGGGCAGAACCCCTAGGTCCTGGAGAACAGAAGCAGAGTTAAAGGGGACCTGGGAGGAGACAGAGATGTAAACAAGCAAACGCAGGTTACAGGTAGATCAGGTATGTAAAAATACATTTATACAGATTTATTTAATTTAAATTAAATGTTCGATTAGACATGCAATAATGTTAATGCCAGACAGAAAAGAAAGAAAGGATACCTGTCTGTAATTTCTTTACGTCAGCGGGGTTTATGAGGGAGGTAAGGGATGGTCCCTGGAAAAGATAAGAGAGCTGTGAGTTTGGGGTGGTGTCATGACCACTGGAGTCATACACCTTAATAGTATCTACCTGGCAGCGGAGGTTACTTACCGTGACCCTGTGGTTAGCCTTGACATACTGTCTCATGGGCTTCACTGAAGTGTAGGGCGTCAGTGCTTTCAGTGGTTGACCGTCCAACTGGAGAATATTGTTGGCTTCCACAGAGGTAACCCTAGGAAGAGAAAGAGAAAAATATTAGTGTTAGGGAAACTAAAACTAGCTACATGTTATTTTGTGAGCAAATGCAAATAGTTATTATCTGACATTTTTATATTCACCTTAACTGGTGGTGACCCCAGCTAGGAGCGAAAGAGGAGCGAGGTTTCATAGGTCTCGCCTTCATTTCGTCATTCTTCCAAATGAAGTAATTCGCCCGAATGACCTTTAAGCACAAAGTGAAAAATTGATACATTGTGTGCTCTCTGATATGACATTCATGGAAATCATAAAAATTTCAGATATAATAGAATGTGATTGATAAACAAAAGGTTATTTCACTTGCCCAGCTGTCCACATCCTTGAAGAAGCGTAGGTTGATTTTGGCAATCATGCGCTTCACTCCGAAATGGCCAGCATGCATCTCGGTTAGCACGGCCTTCTTCTCCTCCTTAGTAAAAATCACCCTCCCGTGTGGCTGGCCATCCTTCCCCCTTAGGTACATGTGATTGCCTAACAAGTTGGAAGACAAGAGTTGTTGAAATACTCAAGTCTAAGTAAATTTGCACTGCTGTCTTTTTTCTCTCTCTCTCTCTTTCACTCTCTTTCACTCTCTTCCCACCTCTCTCTCCCTCTATCACTTTCATTCTGACTTTCTTCCTCTCTCTCTCTCTCTCTCTCTGTCTGTGTCTGACTGTCTAGCGAAGACACCTAGTTAAGGGCAGTAGGAATTAATATAATTGCTTACACCTATCCATTTGATTGATCAAGGTTAACTTATAGCTAGATACCTCAATATGACAGACATATAACTAAATGTATAGCTAGCAACATGTAGATGACCAACTAGCTAGATGGAAAATAATCAAACGATTGTGAGAGCTGTTTTGTTGGACTTCAGTGCGGCTTTTGACATTATCGATCATAGTATGCTGCTGGAAAAATGTATATGTTATGGCTTTACACCCCCTGCTATATTATGGATTAAGAGTTACCTGTCTAACAGAACACAGAGGGTGTTTTTTAATGGTAGCCTCCAACATGATCCATGTAGAATCAGGCATTCCCTAGGGCAGCTGTCTAGGCCCCTTATTTATTTTCAATCTTTACTAATGACCTGCCACTGGCTCTGAGTAAAGCCTGTGTGTCTATGTATGCGGATGACTCAACATTATACACGTCAGCTACTACAGCGAGTGAAATCACTGCAACACTTAACAAAGAGCTGCAGTCAGTTTCAGAATGGGTGGCACGAAATACACTACATGGCTCGTCGAATATCTCATTCCAAAATCATGGCCATTAATATGGAGTTGTTCCCCCCTTTGCTGCTATAACAGCCTCCACTCTTCTGGGAAGGCTTTCCACTAGATGTAATACTAATTTAGGCTCTTCATCTAGTAGAATTCGATGCACACTTTTCCACAATGCATTGGAAGAGGTGGGCTGCGAGTGATAGGCCCTAGTTCTCTTCAAGTAGCCAACCAACAACACTAGGCTACTTCATTGGGAAGATGCCTGAAATTTCTGCGGTGGTGTTCAAATGTAGGCTAAGTAGTTTTAGTTCTTAAAATGATCATGAGTATTGCATCGTAGGCTACATCTTTGAAAACAGAAGTATTTAAAATTACATTTTTGGGGGATTTCTGTTTTCTCACTGAAAAGTGTTTATTGTTCTCTTGGTCTCCTCTTGGTCTTCATCAGAGCTTTTAAACTAAATACTAAACCATCTTTTGATTTCTGAATGTGTCGGCACCGGGGACTCGGGATGTGGCTATGTTATTGATGTCATGTTAATCAGGACTTTTGATTTGAACAAATGGATTGTTTTAGTTTTGTAGGGTAGGCTACCTATTTCATTATTTAATTTATGGATCAAGCCGTCATTCTGATCTCGTTCCCAATGATCAGTGCTTTAGCTTTATCATGTTGCTGTCCAGCGGTTCTGAATTTGCGATGCACTTGACTGTCCACGTTTTTTCTGTGCAATACATTTGAAGAGTTTTGGTGTGTGTACTAGGCTATTTGATTTAATGTATATATGTTACAGCATGTTGAAATGTTGAAATGGAACCAAATGATCTCTTTCTGTCTTCAGTCCTTTTTAAATAGTCTAAATGGGCTATATGGTCATCTACGGTATAGATTGAATGTGATAGTCTGCCTATAACCAGCCTGAGTAGGCATATAACAGAAATGTGCTGTATGCCACGGCCGCAACACAGTAGCGGCTGAGTAACTGGGGCGGGGCCGAGTGCAGGCTGGTTAATGCGATGCATGTCTGTTTAATTTGGAAAAACACACCTGCACGCGGCCCCGCCCCAGTTACTCAGCCAATCAGGAGCCGCTACTGTGTTGCGGCCGTGGCATACAGCATACTTTTTACTAAATGGTACGTGCTAAATAGTATTCGACGATGAGTAAAAAGTATGAAGTTTAAGTATGTAGTACGCTAGTATGGGTATTTGGACACTGCCACTATGTTGGTGTTTCCTTTATTTTGACAGTTACCTGTATCATGTTATGATTACAGCATTGATTATTATGGTAAAACCCAAGCAACAGATGTGGGAACAGTTACTCTGTTGTCCCGGGAGATATTCAGCAGGGGTTAAATTTCCCTGTAGCGTAAGTCTTCGGTTACGAACAAAAATTACGTTACGTTATACTTACAATCATCTATGACATGTGAAACGACCACAGCTCAAAGCGTGTCACCGTCTCTCTCGCTGCAGTCCAATTTGACCTGATTTACTCCATGGTGCAGAAAAACACACACAGAGGGAGAGAGAAAGACTATTGCATCAGACAGCCACGGGGGCCTGTGTGGCCAGCGCCTGTGAAATAACAGGTTTGGTCCCAGTCGTTCTAAATCTGTCCCTTTAAAGTAAACGCACCAGGGCTCCAGACCAGGAAGTCAGCAGTATGGCCTGTGGTTGTTCGCCCCTCTCGCTCCACTGGTTCCAATTACGTGGCTCTGGCCACCAACACAAAACAAGCAGGGCAAAGTCTGTCCACCCGTTACAAAAATATATTGTATTTTGGGGGGTGGAGCGGAGATGTTTAGATTTTAGGTCTACATTTTGATTCCGATTGAGGTTATGCAGACCGATTATAATGTATACGGACGCCGTAACTGTAATTTACTGTATGCCGTAATTTACTGGGTTAAGCCGCGGGATCACCTTTGTTCCATATGCTTCGGGGTGACTTTATTTTCAGTGGCTGGTCTTGCGTCAGTAGTGGGTTTAAGGACAGCCTTGGCAGGGGATGGCACGAGCAGGGCTAGCCTGTGTCCCAGTTCTGTTTGTGCTGTCTTGCCAACTTGTTGTCATTGTCTGTTGGCAAGACAGCACAAACAAATCTGGGACTCAGGCTAGCCCTTCTACTGACAGCAAAGGAGTTGGCAAGACCGTACAAACAGATCTAGGACTCAGGCTAGGGCTGGCCTGCCCCAGCAGGGGAAGGGGACTGATTCTCTCAGACCCAACGGGGTTACAGTGAAAGCCAGGCTAAGGTATTTTCCTCTCCCAAGCTCCTTCTGTCAGTACCTCCCCCATCCTGCTGTCCATACTGTCAATGACCTCTGAAGGTCCTGAAGGAGAGAAATGTGTGTTTGTCAAAGTTCAGAAGTCTAATCGCTTTTGGGTGGTTTAACAAGCTAGCTGCTCGAGCCTGGAGGAAAGCAATGTTTACAAAAACTTTACTAGAGTGCGTGTCATCGTCGTCAGTCGTGACTCCCGTTGGTGGTGATTCGTCAGTCTCATTCAGAGCCCCTACCTTCATTTCTATGTCAGCCTTCCATTCCAATCACTACACTCAGAGAGCCATTATGATGTGTTATAAATAGTCTCTTATGAACTTGTGTCACGGCCCTTGAAGAAATCATGGTTTACTTGAACAGCAGTTGTACCTGGCTACTCATGAGTCACTTCCTAATGTATTCTACAGTCATGTGAGTAATAGTAATAGCTCCTTCCTGTTTGGATAACATTGAGTCAAACTGAAGGAAATAGCGTTAATCAGTGTTTTGCTGTGGAGGTAATGCATATCCCACTACGCCGCCATCACTCTTCCTCAATTATGGTTCTGACGCGTTGACAAGGGGAGCATACCCACTTAAATTGTAGTGTATCACAAGATCTGAGTTCAAAAACTGAATCTGTTTGCTTTAGCCTGCCGGGAGTGCCAGGTGGGCAGGGCTTGCACTTTTAGGGACTGTTCTATTGGATTCCTTTCAACAGGGAAGCTCAATCAAGCACAGCTAAAGGATTTCAAATGATTTCAAATAGTATTTCAAATCAAGTTTTTATTTGTCACATGCGCCAAATACACATTTGAACCCAGGTCTGCGTAATACCTCATGCCAAGCCATATATAGAAGTTGGTGTCTTTTGAAACTCCAGGCCTCAGGAATTGTATGTTAACTCTGAGGGATCATTGCTTCAAAGGGGAGAGAACAGGGTTGTTGTGTATGTGGTTTTGTTTGTCTGTAACCACCTGATCTGACATGGGCCCTGCCTGCCTGCCTGCTGGCACCCTGCTGACTGCACTCTGTCTTGGGCTACGGCAGCCAGGGATGATTGGGTGTCTGTGGGTGGATTAAAGTCCCTCGGTGACCCATTACAGAGCTATAGCATATCCTACACGCATCAGATGGAATTGCATCCCGTATAAAACAGTGGTGGTAATTCCAGCAAACTGCTAAGTGTATATGTAATTCTCTGTAGATGGAATTTCAAATGCAGGGCGATATGGTAAATGGGAACGGCAGTGAATCGTGGTTGTTGAGTTCGTACTGCATAAGAGCCTCATATAAAAAGAGAGCGAGGCAAATTGCCTTTGATTTGTGGTGGTGAAGTAGGAAAGTCCTACTGTGAAGTAGAGCTGAATCGGTCTGTGAAGAGTGGGTGGGTAGTAGATGAAAGCTTTGTTTGGTTCAAAGCAGCCTCTCACTCTTCTTGTGAGGTTGAATGACTGACCCTTTACCCCTGACCTCTTCTTCCAACCCCCAGGTGATGAAGACCTACCACATGTACCACACGGAGAGCATCAGCGCCGAGAGCAAGCTGAAAGAGGCGGAGAAGCAGGAGGAGAAGCAGATCGGCCGGGCCGAGCCCGTCTTCAGCATCCGCCTGGAGGACAAGCACCAGAGACGCAGCTCCGTGAAGAAGATCGAGAAGATGAGGGAAAAGGTACAGCACACTTATGGCTGATTCACACTAATGAGCCAGGCCAAGCTGTTCTGGGCTGACCTGGTTACGCATCCATCATAGTTGCTGGAACCGTGCTAGAAAGGACAAGGTAAAAAGAATCAGAGCCAACACAGTATGGTTTGGGGCGGCACAATAGTGTGAGAAAATGAGTATTGGGATGATAATGATGATGATGGTTGCTAAAGGGAATGTTGGAATGTCTTCTCATTAAACACAGTTAGCCAGCTGTGATTAGTCACGCTCACAGTGTATATTTCTATGGTCACCCTCTCCATACATTCACTTTGTATGGCCCCAACTTTAAGGAACTTACGTTGACATCCAGTTGTCCCTGAAAATGTTCATCATTTGTAACAGAAAAAGACCTCTACCAGCCAGCCAGACCTCCATTTTGTATCAAAAAACCTCGCTGTCCTGTGTGTGAGTGTGTGTATGTCTCCCGTGTTTGTGATGGAAACCACACTGTGAGCACTGTCACTTACAGCCTGATTGCTTTGTGTTTTTCTCGGAAGGAACAGGCCTGTTTTCTGTTAGTGCTCCGTGACCAATGGTTTAATGGCCACGGGAACAGCATTTTTTCACATGCTCCTGGAAAGCGTGGTGTTTCGGGAAGTGTTAAAATATGGAAGACCGTGTCAGTATGTGAGTCAGTGTTCATTGGTCATTGGCTGGTGACTAACTAACGCTCACTCTGTTCGTCTGTCAGGCAGTTGTGGAGGAAGAGTAAGTCTGAATGAGCGTGGCTGGGTTGGGAAGTGGCTAATCTTAGATGAATTAGTTTTGTAAACATGCATAGTTTATGCCCAGTCAGTATTTCCCCCCATTCTTATGTTTTCGTTCTTTTTGTTGTTGTTGCCGTAGTAGCTGTTATTTGCCCTCCACTCCACTGTTGTCTATCTACGCCAGTTCCTGTTTGTCAGTCATCCTGAGTTGTGTTGTGTGAGAGCCGCCATACAGTGTGCATACAGACATGAAAGCACGCTCCGCTGTCAATAAAGGCTTTTTCGATCATTAATTTCTCTCTTTCTCTTTCTTTCTCTCCCTCCCTTTCTCCCTCTCTCTCCCCATTTCACTCTCTTCATCTGTCTCTCTCTCTTCATCTGTCTCTCTCTCTTCATCTGTCTCTCTCTCTTCATCTGTCTCTCTCGCCTACTCTTCCTCTCTCTTTTCATCTCTTTCTCTCTCTCTCTCTGTCGCTCTGTCTCATCAGCGCCAGGCCAAGTACTCTGAGAATAAGCTGAAGTCAATCAAAGCACGAAACGAGTACCTGCTGACACTGGAGGCGACAAATTCCTCCGTCTTCAAGTACTACATCCACGACTTGTCCGACTTAATTGATGTAAGTAAACAGCATGACATATTTTTAGTTGGGAGAAACTTCAAGCTAAAGAACAGACAGACACTCATTTATCTGCACCGTAAAACTGGGAAAGTTTGAGTGTCAAGGCCAAATGAGAAAGTGTTACTGAACAGCGTCTCTACTCCCTCTTCTCTTGTTAATAAGCCCTTGGTTGCATCCAAAACGGCACCCTATTCCCTACATAGTGCACTACTTTTGACCCGAGCCCTATTGGCTCTGGTCAAAGGTAGTGCACTATGTAGGGAATAGGGTGCCATTTCAGACATATCCCTTCTTAACATGATTAATGACGTTCACTCATACATTCCTAAATATCTGAGGGAATGTATACATTACTCCAAAACAGAGAGAGATTCTCTCTGCCACAAACAGAGAGCTGCTTCTCAGTCTAAGCCTCTTCCATTCCCCAGACTTCAAATGAAACTGTCTGCACACCCAATCATACAGTATGTTTTTAAAAAACGCATCTCCCTGTTAAGGTAAATTGTATTACGCTCTTTTTCTATCCTCATAATGTTGAAGAAACCCTGCCATTCAGCAGTATTTTTGTAGGTCCTTTTGAGACCTAATATATCTGGGTCTGTAGAAAGAAATGGATGAGTTTAGCAGGAGAGCTGGAATATGAGCGATGGTGAAGACACACACCAAACAAACTGTGGGATGGAAATGACTGAAGGAAGAGAATTAAAAAGCCCAGTAGATTAGTAGCTCTTGTGATTCAAGCTATTCTACTATTCTATTCTACCATGTTATACACAGTACTGCATGACAGACGCACACACACACACACACACACACACGCACACTTTATCGCATCTTTAGCTTGAATGGGGTGTGGGAAAAGGCCCTGGCCCAGAAACACAGTTTTTGACAATTACTGGTGTATGTTGTAGGTCAGCCGTCCCATCCCTCATATCACCACTCTGTACTCAGTACTCCGTACTATGTACTGTCTACCCAGCAGATTGCATTGTTTTCTCCTCCAGAACCCAGACCTATAAACATGACTTATTTATACACTGGCCTACCTGGGATATCATTTTTCCCTCTTAGAAATAAATGTACTGTACCATTTCTCTGGAGTTGGCAGGACAACACAGGAGAACGCTGGGTACTTTTAGCGATTGTGTATTCCAGACAGACGGTGAGGAAGGGGATCTGTGAGAAATGTGACCTCCATGCTAGGTCGAAAATATAGAGGTTAGGACAACGTAATAATTCCATGCGGCAGTGTTCGAAAATAAACAAATTCATTGGACCAGCGTTGCTGATTCTACAGGATTAGCATTGAAAACGTGACCAGTGGTCAGGACACCAAGTAATAACGTGGCTGTAGTAGATCATGTGACATGTTTTGACAGTAAAACAGGTATGCTATGTGCTTGCAGAGTAGTTAGCTGACATTAATTACGATTGTGTTTATTATCCACTTTCATGGCGAACTTTCTGTACTGCTAACATTCACTTCCAGTCATTTGCTTGCATTGCTAGTCCAATTGTTTAGATTTCTACCACATTTATGCAAAGACTTTATATTAGATATTTTATATTAGAATCCTTGTGTCCTAACTTATATATTTTCGACCTAGCCTCCATGCTGCCATGCTGGATGCTAAAATTGCCTTCAACCTGCTTTATTTGTGTGTGTACACACACTCTTGTTTCGGTATGTCATGTGATCTGTCTCGGAGGTGACAGGACAGGGTTTCAAAAAAAATTGGAGTTAATGAATTTGACCTATCATGATCCAATGTGATGTAGGCTAGATAAACTGGGCGGTTAGCTTGCATGACACAGTGCTTCTGAGTCTGGGTGTCTTCCATCAGCCTCCAAGGCTGTCCGTGTGAACTCACACCCTGGCTAACCGATGTCCTAGTTAATGAGATCCAGTGTCAGATGCTGGAGAAACTATTCATGTTGGAAACAGTATTCAGGTTCTATGACTCAGGGCCAAGGCAGCTGTCAGAGAAAGTATCAGACTACCCTCTTAACGGCCAATAATGTTAATGACTGCAGTGTGTGGAAAGACTAAGAAATTACATTAAGAGATTATTACTAAGAGATACATTGTCGACTTTGTTGAAACTTACAAAGTTGTTGGTTTTTCCATAAACACACTGGAACACCTGCTCTTTCCATGACACTGACCAGGTGAATCCAGGTGAAAGCTATGTTCCCTTATTGATGTCACCTGTTAAATTCACTTCAATCATTGTAGATGAAGGGGAGGAGACTGGTTAAAGAAGGATTTTTAAGCCTTGAGACAATTGAGACATGGATTGTGTATGTGTGCCGTTCAGAGGGTGAATGGGCAAGACAAAATACTGCAGTGCCTTTGAACGGGGTATGGTAGTAGGTGTCAGGCGCACCGGTTTGAGTGTGTCAAGAACTACAACGCTGCTGGGTTTTTCACGCTCAACCATTTCCCGTGTTTATCAAGAATGGTATACCAACCAAAGGACATCCAGACATCTTGACACAACTGTGGAAAGCATTGTAGTCAACATGGGCCATAATCCCTGTGGAACGCTTTTGACAACTTGTAGTCCATGCCCCGACGAATTGCGGCTATTCTGAGGGCAAAAGGGGGTGAACAAAATATTAGGAATGTGTTCCTAATGTTTTGTACACTCAGTGTATGTGTATTTGCTGGATAACATTTCATGTTTTAGGGCAGTCTGCTGAATGTGTTTGGACCTAACATTTTAGTGCCTGCAACGTTCTATATGGCTTACTATCAGTTTGTCAGAAGATGGAGTAAATGGGACATCCTGATCCAAATATAGTCTCCTCTTCCCCTCTACCAGTGCTGTGATCTGGGCTACCACGCCAGCCTCAACCGGGCCCTGAGGACCTACCTGTCAGCGGAGTACAACCTGGAGACGAGTCGCCACGAGGGCCTGGACATCATCGAGAACGCAGTGGACAGCCTGGACCCCCGCAGCGACCGCCAGCGCTTCATGGAGTTGTACCCCACTGCCTTCTGCCCGCCCATCAAGTTTGAGTTCCAGCCCCACATGGGCGACGAGGTGAGACACGGAGTTCATTTGTCTATCCATCATTCATTCATCCATTATTTTAGTGAAAGTTAGTGCTTTGTCCAAATGGTTGAAGAGACCTCAGTTTGTTTACGAGAATCAATGTGTTCAGTCCTATAATGCTGTACAGTGTGGAATTTAATTTGATTAAAATGTCTTGTACTAAATGAGCCCTGGTTTTGCCGGCTTAATTGCATAATTTTACTGTGTCTAAGCCGGCAGAGCAGGTTTTTATAGGCCGAAGCCAATGACAAGCATGCCTCATTTCTCAGCCTTAAGTTGAGTAGAATATATTTTAATTTACTGTGGAGTCGTTGGCTCTGGGTTCCCTGATATCATGTCTGTTTACAAACTATTGTTCTGCAGCTGTCTGGATTCAGATCTGGGTCAGTGGACACCATTGTGGTTTGTGGTGTAGTTTAAACTGATTTTATTTTTAGGTTAAAGATTAAATGAGCCCTCTGTCTGACGGCGGTGATGAAGTGACTTCCTGTTCAGTGATGATGCATTTCCTCTTCTTGTCCAGGTGTGTCAGATCGCGATGCAGCCTCCGGTGAACGGAGAGCTAATGCTGAGGTTCCAGCAGCTACAGTCCCGCCTGGCCACTTTGAACATTGAGAACGAGGAGGTGAGAAGGGGCCTAGCTCTGACATACCTTAGTCCTATTTAGTCGGCCATGCAACAGAAAAAGTGGAAAACGCAAAAGAAATAGGAAAACGCAAATGAGTGTTGGTTATTGGACCAATTAGTCCTTAAGTTCAAGTTCAGTCCTCCCTGTTTTAGTCCTTTTTTTAAAAAAATATTTGGAGCTTAATGAACACAACTGTTTGGGTCCATTGTGGTCGCATGTTGGGAAGGAATTAAAATGCTGGATGAAAAGTGAACTTAAGTCAGAAGTCAGCCAAGGAGAGTTGATGGCTTAAATCATTTAGAAATCGAAGTTGGAATAATTACCATACAACAAAAACCTCTCCTACCCTGCAGGCAGCCTTCAGAACCACACAGAGAGGTCGTCTCCCTCGCTCCCAATGGTGGAAAAAAGCACTGTCTCTCTCTCACTCTCTCTCACACACACACACAGACACGATATATATTCTATTTGCACACTCTGTCCCCCCACCTCTCGGTTTTGACATTGGCGATACATCCCCGGCTGTAACATTTTAATCGGACTCGGGCTGGCTGGCATGCCTGAGTGCTTGCTAAGTAAAAAGCCAACTGGAAGGAAATGACTGTGTATGTCTGCTGCTGCGGTGTTAGGGAGTGCAATCACGTCCATCAGTCTGGCTTCTTGTGTCTCACATCTGACATGCTATCTCCACTCCCTCGTCTCGTCTCACATCCGTGGACACAGCCTTCTCTCTTTTATATCACAAAGAAAGAAGGACTTAGGAATGAATGCTTGTCAATGTGTCAGTCAGCTTCCGCTGCTTCAAGAGATTTCAGACTGGTTTGATTATACAACTAAATGAAGTTTATAGATATGCGTTTTTGTCAGATGATGCATGAAATGTCTGCAAGATCTCAGTATCTTTTTTACCTTTACATTGTAGTCTAGGACTGTATGTTTGTGGTTTGAGTGGTGTGTTTCATACTGGGCTACAAGGCTCAGGGTATAACACTGGGTGTGTAATGTATTTCTGGACGGGGAGTTGTTGTTGACGCCTAAGCCCAGCTGGTGCTTTCACACTGGCTGTATGTAGTCAGTGCAGGCAGGACCCCTCTGTGTGGAGGGTCGTGAAAAGCCATAGTGCTACATGCCCTTGTCTGCCTGGATGAAATGAATGTCCCACACAGGTCAGGATGGGGAACCACTGCTCTGTGTTCAGCCCACCAGAGGGCCTCTCTTTCTTGGCATGGTTTGTAATTGAAAAGGCCTTTCCAGGGGCTGTCAAGACACTGAAGCAGAACTGTACACACATTGGCTGTTTCAAACGTTCCAAGCTGTCAAATCCTTGCTTCATCCGTCCTTGTTTTCTCAATAGCTATCCTAGCTCATTGGAGGAGGTCTGAGGGAGGGACCTTGGATCCTCTCCTCCAATACGCTTTGATAGGAATTGAGGAAACTAGGACAGAGGAGGCAAGGATTTGACTGACCAAGATCTGTTCCAGCCAGGAAGTGAAAAGCTGGAATTTGTTTTTGTTTTCTGGTATCAGTTGACATGCAGCTGTTTCCTCGACCCTTGACTCCATGAACGGGAGAAAGAAAACATGGATAAAATGATTTATTAACATCAGAGAAGGAAGCCTCTGGAAGCTACTCACCATGGGATGGCCCATTGTGGTTCTCCGGTCTGGTCTGGGTGTATATATGCAGACATTTTTGCAGAAATTATGGAATATGTTCTGCTGTGTTGGTTAAACCTCTACTTCTCTCAGAGGACAGAGTTGTGTTCATTACAGTTCCTTCGCCATTCAACGTGGGTATTTCTCAGAGCTACAGTGAGGGAAAAAGTATTTGATCCCCTGCTGATGTTGTACGTTTGCCCACTGACAAAGAAATGATCAGTCTATAATGGTAGGTTTATTTGAACAGTGAGAGACAGAATAACAACAAAAAAATCCAGAAAAACGCATGTCAAAAATGTTATAAATTGATTTGCATTTTAATGAAGGAAATAAGTATTTGACCCCCTCTCAATCAGAAAGATTTCTGGCTCCCAGGTGTCTTTTATACAGGTAACGAGCTGAGATTAGGAGCACACTCTTAAAGGGAGTGCTCCTAATCTCAGTTTGTTACCTCTATAAAATACACCTGTCCACAGAAGCAATCAATCAATCAGATTCCAAACTCTCCATCATGGCCAATACCAAAGAGCTCTCCAAGGATGTCAGGGACAAGATTGTAGACCTACACAAGGCTGGAATGGGCTACAAGACCATCGCCAAGCAGCTTGGTGAGAAGGTGACAACAGAAGAAACACAAAAGACTGTCAATCTCCCTCGGCCTGGGGCTCCATGCAAGATCTCACCTTGTGGAGTTGCAATGATCATGAGAACGGTGAGGAATCAACCCAGAACTACACGGGAGGATCTTGTCAATGATCTCAATGCAGCTGGGACCATAGTCACCAAGAAAACAATTGGTAACACACTACGCCGTGAAGGACTGAAATCCTGCAGCGCCCGCAAGGTCCCCCTGCTCCAGAAAGCACATATACAGGGCCGTCTGAAGTTTGCCAATGAACATCTGAATGATTCAGAGGAGAACTGGGTGAAAGTGTTGTGGTCAGATGAGACCAAAATCGAGCTCTTTGGCATCAACTCAACTCGCCGTGTTTGGAGGAGGAGGAATGCTGCCTATGACCCCAAGAACACCATCCCCACCGTCAAACATGGAGGTGGAAAAATTATGCTTTGGGGGTGTTTTTCTGCTAAGGGGACAGGACAACTTCACCGCATCAAAGGGACAATGGACAGGCCATGTACCGTCAAATCTTGGGTGAGAACCTCCTTCCCTCAGCCAGGGCATTGAAAATGGGTCGTGGATGGGTATTCCAGCATGACAATGACCCAAAACACACAGCCAAGGCAACAAAGGAGTGGCTCAAGAAGAAGCACATTAAGTCCCTGGAGTGGCCTAGCCAGTCTCCAGACCTTAATCCCATAGAAAATCTGTGGAGGGAGCTGAAGGTTCGAGTTGCCAAACGACAGCCTCGAAACCTTAATGACTTGGAGAAGATCTGCAAAGAGGAGTGGAACAAAATCCCTCCTGAGATGTGTGCAAACCTGGTGGCCAACTACAAGAAACGTCTGACCTCTGTGATTGCCAACAAGGGTTTTGCCACCAAGTACTAAGTCATGTTTTGCAGAGGGGTCAAATACTTATTTCCCTCATTAAAATGCAAATCAATGTATAACATTTTTGACATTATTTTGTTGTTATTCTGTCTCTCACTGTTCAAATAAACCTACCATTAAAATTATAGACTGATCATGTCTTTATCGGTGGGCAAACGTACAAAATCAGCAGGGGATCAAATACTTTTTTCCCTCACTGTAGCTATTAATCCAGTCATATAAATTCCTTTTGCATCTGATATTTGGATGAAACACCGCTTTAGACAGATACAGATGGCGTCGCTTTTCTCTCTCTCTCTCTCTCGCTAGATGTGTACCGAACTTAATGGATATTCTCCAGGCGTTTTGCACAAACCCTGGCAATCCCATACGGTCTCCTTTGTAGGGAGCCAGTGTTTGTTTTTCCACAGATAAACCTCAGGGTGGCACATCAAAGCCTGGGAGATGTGTGTTCAGTGTTAACTTAGTGTTGGCCAGCCGCAGCCCTGACTCACTGATCCTGCTACTTACCACAGGCCCTGATGGATAGAAGTCCTGCTACTCACCACAGGCCCTGATGGATAGAAGTCCTGCTACTCACCACAGGCCGTGATGGATAGAAGTCCTGCTACTCACCACAGGCCCTGATGGATAGAAGTCCTGCTACTCACCACAGGCCCTGATGGATAGAAGTCATGCTACTCACCACAGGCCCTGATGGATAGAAGTCCTGCTACTCACCACAGGCCCTGATGGATAGAAGTCCTGCTACTCGCCAGACAAGTTTTATACTGGAGATGTGGTAGTTGTGAAGTCACTTGTCAGGCTGACCATGGTCCTTTGTAGCTCAGTTGGTAGAGCATGGCGCTTGTAATGCCAGGGTAGTGGGTTCGATCCCCGGGACCACCCATACGTAAAATGTATGCTCTCAGGGGCCTCCCGAGTGGCGCAGCGGTCTAAGGCACTGCATCACAGTGCTTGAGGCGTCACTACAGACCCGGGTTCGATCCCAGGCTGTGTCACAACCGGCCGTGACCGGGAGTCCCATAGGGCGGCGCACAATTGGCCCAGCATCGTCCGGGTTAGGGGAGGGTTTGGCCGGTGGGGCTTTACTTGGCTCATCGCGCTCTAGCGACTCCTTGTGGCGTGCCGGACGCTTGCAGGCTCACTTCAGTCATCAGTTGAACAGTGTTTCCTCCGACACAATGGTGTGCGGCTGACTTAGAGTTAAGCGGGCGGGTGTTAAGAAGCGCGGTTTGGCGGGTCATGTTTCGGAGGACGCATTAATCGACCTTCACCTCTCCCGAGCCCGTTGAGGAGTTGCAGCGATGAGACAAGATCGTAATTGTATCGCAATTGGAAATCACGAAGTTGGGTAGAAAAAGGGGGTTATAAATAAAATGTATGCTCATGATTGTAAGTCGCTTTGGATAAAAGTGTCTGCTAAATGGCATTTATTATTATTATTATATTCAACCCCAGAGTTCAGAAGCCAAATACACCATGAAGATGCAGACCCTAAATGCCAAATGTCAAGAAGGTATGTAGTTCTAGAATCAAGGTGATAAGAAATGTCTATATTCCATGTATCTTGCTCCTAATGGCCTTGTAGTCTCAGGCTGCCCCAGCAGCCACCGGGATCACCTCCAGGCCTCCTGCTCTAATCCTGCTGGGCACCAATGGGCATATCCCAGTGAGCGTCTCTATCTAAAAGCCCTGCTGTAATTGAGCATAGCAGTCAACACTGGTAACTAGTAGTCTGCTGAATAATAGAGGGACTTTCAACAGCTTTGTAGCTGGGAGCAATTATCTCGCATGCGTGGGTCCTCTCCATACTGTGACAGCTGGGCCCCTTGGCCTCCGCAGGCCCACCCGGGAGAGGCTGGGGAAAGAGGGGGCTCGCCTCTTACCCAGGAGTTTGTTAGGAAAGGTACTTCCGTGTCAAGGGCACAGAGATGATGGAACCCATGGGCTGGTCCTAAACAGTGCAACTCTGGACCCGTATTCACAAGGCATCTCATAGTAGGAGTGCTAAAATAGGAAGACCCAGGTCTTTTGGGTCCTATCAAAGCAGAATGTTGATCAATCCTGTCAAGCAAAAGGAAGTGAATTTTAAGCACCCTCATTCCACTCAGTATTATCACTCCTCATCTGAAACTTTCAAATGATCCAGTTCTCTTTAGTAATTGAAGGTGGTACTATAGTAGCGATGTTCTAAATCACCAAATAAACTTTTCAGGCTGTCTTTAATTTGAAACGTCTAAGTTATGAGAAGTTTAATCGCCTGCCAATCCTCAATTTCTTCTTGTACACTGTCATTCTCCCTGTCCTGACCTATAGTGTTGTAGTCTAGTACTGTACTGTATGTTTGTGGTTTGAGTGGTGTGTTTCATACTGGGCTACAAGGCTCAGGGTATAACACTGGGTGTGGAATGTATTTCTGGACGGGGAGTTGTTGTTGACGCCTAAGCCCAGCTGGTGCTTTCACACTGGCTGTATGTAGTCAGTGCAGGCAGGACCCCTCTGTGTGGAGGGTCGTGAAAAGCCATGGTGCTGCATGCCCTTGTCTGCCTGGATGAAACGGATGCTCCACACAGGTCAGGACGGGGAACCACTGCTCACCAGATGGCCTCTCTTTCTTGGCATGGTGTGTCATTTCTGGTTTTTGCTTAACATAGCGACGAATGACAGTGTGACTTGGCATGCTTTCTTGGCATGATGTCATTTCAGTTTTTTGCTCCACATAGCAACGAATGACAGTGGAACTACAGCCGCTGTGTGTGTGTGTGTGTGTGTGTGTGTGTGCGCACACGCAGAATCAGTCATGTGATCCGTCACCGTAACAACACACAGATGAAAGGGTAGTTGAAGAAAGAGAGCCTTGGGTTCCTTCATTCCACCCTGTTTTTCTCAGGTGCCTCAAAGGTTGAATGAGTCATGGGTCAGACAATTAGAAAGACAAGCTATAATCTGTTCCTGTCTCTGTGTATAGTAGCTACATGTGGAACCAATGTTGTTCTCCCATTAGATGTCATGGTCTTCATTAATGATTTATTGAATGAAAGAACACTCCCTTTGACTATGGTATGCTCGAGTCTGACTTTGAGATTGAGATTAATGGCGTATTCAAGCCACCCCCCCTTGAGATATTTCTCATTCAAGCGCTCACAGCTCGACTAGTTACTAGCTCGCCTATCAGAGGTACACGCCTTCTGACTTTGATGGTCACACGCCTTAACCTCCCTGTCAGAGTTCTGTGTTGTATGCAGAGTGGCGCTTTCTGCTAGAGATGGCGGTTAGGCTGTTTCTGTTCTGTGCGAGTTGGCCTCTCTCTCTCTCTCTCTTGCTCTCTCTCTCGCTCTCCTTCTTTCTCTCTCTCCCCCTCTCGCTCTCACTCTCCTTCTCGCTCTCTCTGCATCTTTTCTGTGTCAATGACTCACGCTGACACACTCGACAGTCAGTCTTGGGTTCTGGCAGGTATCTTTCAACCACTTCATCAGGTGAACACATGCTCTCTGACATCATGTGAGCCCTCAGCATGCAACACCATCATTTCCATCCTGTCTATCTACCTCCTAACTCTCTTCTAAGTCTCTCTCTCTCTCTCTCTTTCATCTCTCTCCTTCGATCCTTCTCCCCCAAATGTATCACATCAGGGCATCAGTGAAATGGGAGTATTTTCAGGGGCCAAAACGTCTCTGAGTGAGACCTTTTTGAACACTTTGAAGGTGGGAACAGTTTGTTCGCAAACTGGAAATAAGTATATTTTTGACTTAGTCACGGTTACTGTCGGTCTCTAGTGGAATCTTGCATTGTGGTGTCCTCCTCCTCTGTTGTAAGTGATGGGATATGCTTGGCCAAGCCCTGACGTTTACAAGCTCTTGGAAAAGCACTCGCTGACAGTGAAGTGGCGGTTATGGAAATAAGAATTAAAAGTCTGGGACTGAGTTCCATTCCTCCCTACCTTCCTTCCTTCCAGCTCTATTCTATCGGAGTGCATGCAAATTGATTGCCCTGGTCTGGAGTCATGCTCAAGGACTGAGGCATTTGTCATGCTGCGTGAGAGGCTGTCAGAAAGCCATGAATTTCTCACATTACTTTCACATGGGATAGAAAGTGATAAGAGGGGGATCATGGTATAAGTTATTTCAATTGGTTACAATGGTGGTACCAACCATGCTGTACTCTGATAGCACTCAGACTTGGCTACCATTGGGTAGTGTTGGTAGGTATATACAGTTGGATAAAACATATTGACTAACTGCATTGTAGTAACACTAACTCTCTCTATAACTTCTGCAACTCACTCAAGTACCCTCCTCAGCCAGTGCCTATAGGTTAGGGGTTATAAACTCTGTCTCTTGGATCTTTGGTCAGTGGTCGTTACTAGGCACTGGTCCTTCAAACGGATATGGGTACTTGATTGAGTGCTTGAGGGAAAACAAACTACAGTTTAATGTGTTTACACCTGTGGCACTGTAAACCTGTAGTAAAGTTGCGGTCCTCTCTTGTGTTCTGTCCAGATCAAGAAGACGTCGGAGGCCACCCTGACTACCATCCAGGATATGGTGACCATCGAAGACTACGACGTGTCCGAGTGTTTCCACCATAGCCGCTCCACCGAGTCGGTCAAATCCACCGTGTCGGAGACCTACCTCAGCAAGCCCAGCATCGCCAAGCGGAGGGCCAACCAGCAGGAGACAGAGCAGTTCTACTTCATGGTGAGTAGAGCGCCCCCTAATGGTAACCTCTGAGTTATGACTGTATAGAACTGGGCAGGGTCATATTCATTGAACACAGTAGCAATATGTAGCAAAATGTTTGCAATAGAAAGCAACATACATTTTCTGTAAGTTGTGCTGACTTTAAATTCAGACTGACAGTCACTATAGAAATTGCTATGGAAATATTAATACATTGGATTTTGACTACTTTGGATCGTTGTGATCCATGGTGGTGTGGTAGTAGTTGTAATGTATCTTAGCAATAGAGCATGTGACAAAAATATGTGCATACTGTGCTTGTTTTTCTAGTGATTAATTTTTTTTGCTTTATAATGTTGCGTATCTTATGTATTCCCTCTCTGGGCAATTTAACTCTGACACAAAGCTCTTCAAAAATATATATCTTTGTTCTTCTGTCCTCCTGGCCGTCTAAAGATGGATATAAAGCTTTTAAAAAAACGTTATTTGTCGTTGTGTTCTTTGCCCTTGGCTGCCTTATCAGAGATTGGTGTCTTAAGGGCAGGCAACGCTCACTTGGCTCATCAGCTCTAGTAATTACTCTGAATTCTCCACAGAAATTCCGGGAGTTTCTGGAGGGCAGCAATCTCATCTCCAAACTGCAGGCCAAGCACGACCTGCTGAAGAGGACTCTGGGAGAAGGTAAGGGATCAGAGACCCCCAATGTCCTGGCCTACTTCATCTCTGTCTGTCTGTCTGTCCCCTCTGTCCCCTCTCTGTCGGTCTGTCCCCTCTCTGTCGGTCTGTCCCCTCTCTGTCGGTCTGTCCCCTCTCTGTCGGTCTGTCCCCGCTCTGTCTGTCTGTCCCCTCTCTGTCTGTCTGTCCCCTCTCTGTCTGTCTGTCCCCTCTCTGTCTGTCTGTCCCCTCTCTGTCTGTCTGTCCCCTCTCTGTCTGTCTGTCCCCTCTCTGTCTGTCTGTCTGTCTGTGTCCCCTCTGTCTGTCTGTCTGTCTGTGTCCCCTCTGTCTGTCTTTCTGTCCCCCTTCTGTCTGTCTGTGTCCCCTCTGTCTGTCTGTCCCCCTTCTGTCTGTCTGTGTCCCCTCTGTCTGTCCCCTCTGTCTGTCTGTATGTCTGTCCCCTCTGTCTGTCTGTCCCCTCTCTGTCCCCTCTCTGTCTGTCTGTCCCCTCTCTGTCTGTCTGTGTCCCCTCTGTCTGTCTGTCCCCTCTGTCTGTCCGTCTGTCTGTCTGTCGGTCGTTCCACCATCCAGACAGGAGGGAAATGACTGGGCTTAGTTTGGCTGAGTTGTGAACTAAGTAGGTTTCCATATGTATTAAACAGTAAACTGACTGAACGTCTTGGCTATTGTCTGTGGCCAGTGGGCTGGGGTTTGTAAAGGAACTCATGGTTAAATGAAAGGGAAAGATTGCATGCACTTTCTGAATGAAATGCTGTGCTTTAGAACTCAGCTAATTAGAAACAGGTAAAAACATACTAGGTTGATTCTAAAATTGTCCATTTCAATCTCCTCTCGATGTGGTAACATTTCCATTGTGCTACTTTCTCCATCGGGCCTCACTACTGAGAAATAATCTCAGCATTAGCGAGCCAAGTCAGAGCTAAAGGGATTGTGCCGTTGTATTATCCATCTTAGAGATTGATTAGTGGTTAGCGTAATGGCCCGGCAGCATCAGCGCATATTACTATTATGGCTGGGGTCCCTGTGTTCTACATTGGTGGTATATCTCCTCAAGGCCTTTGACTAAGCTTCTGTCAACACTGAACTGCTGCTCCTGGTCCTGATAGCAACAAATAAAGGCTGCTCTCGGAGTGGTCTCAATCAATCAGTCTCAGTCAATCTGTTGACTATACAGGGAGTTGAGATAGAGAATTGGTACTTTGATTGTATTGAGCCAAGGGATCCTGCGTTCTATAAAGCTTTCAAATATGTGTGTTACTGTGCGTGAGTCATTATGCGTCATTGTCTTTTATTTTATTTTATTTTATTTGAACCCATGGTTGGAGGACCTGGTGGAAAACATAAAAATTCAATATACATACATATAGCTTCTTCCTATTTTTACTGGACTCCCAAGTGCATCGTCAAATCGACCAATCCCTCTAATCTTAATTCCACCCCTCAGATGTCCACAGACTAATCCATCTTTTACCTGTATATTACCAATTTACTATTTCCTTTTGCAATACATCCTTCTATTTTACTGTAATGTCTCACGACGGACTTCAACCTCTCTATTTGTACAATTTTTACTGAGATTGCCCTAAAAATACATACTCTTTACCTAAGAGTATAATAATATGAGGCCAGAGGTTGTGGGCAGATGGCAGGGCTGCATTATGCTTTACTGAGCGTGTGCACAAAGCTCTGCAGGGTCCTCAGGGACAGGTCCCATGTCTCATCTCTCTTTCCCTTTCTCCCCTCTGTCTCCACAGGTCACAGAGGGGACTATATGACCACAAGGTAAGACACTACCACTCTCTCTCATACACAAACCTCTTAGGTTTTAATAAGACCCTTTCTGTCTATATCTAGTTGTCCGAATTCAGTTCTTTAAAAACCTTCCCCAAAAGTCATTGTACTTTCCATTGCGAACACTATCTCTCTTTATCCTCCTACAGTCAAATTTCCAACAACGTCTAGACACATTTCCACTGGTTTGTAAAGAAAATAAAAGTTTGCCATGTGAAAAGTTCTCCCTTATCACTATGTGCACAGGAAAATTATCCCTACTGTACTTTAGCTGTTATCAAACTCCTGACCTTGGAGAGATGCGGAGTGGAGAGAGCAGATGTTACTGCTCTGGACACCCCTGGGATTTAATTTGCCATATGCCTAGCATGGCAATGATTCTGAATCTCTTCCCCCCCTTTTGAATTCTCTCAGATAGCAAAGCAATGCTCCGGAATATTTTTGACCCCCTCCTGGATTCGGTCCTATGTATAAAAATTTTAAATTGTGTTTTTTACATTGGGTAAAAGTAGAGACTCAGAGCTAGAAAATTGTATATCATACACCTCAGTTGAGAGAACAATGGGAAAGTAATTCTGCTTTGAAAGTTGATGAACTTGTAACCCCACTTTTGACAAAATGGTCCATGAATGTTTTGGTACACCTACTGGAGAG
Organism: Coregonus clupeaformis; assembly: GCF_020615455.1. Classification (NCBI taxonomy): domain Eukaryota; kingdom Metazoa; phylum Chordata; class Actinopteri; order Salmoniformes; family Salmonidae; genus Coregonus; species Coregonus clupeaformis. The sequence continues at coordinate 4,223,039 of NC_059202.1, forward strand.
CTCTTCTTTGTCTACACCCATTCAGCATCGTTCACACCCTCTTAAGCCTTAGCCCCACCCATCTCTTTAAGAATTCACATGTGAGGCCATGTGCTAAACAGAGTGAATAAGGTAAACAAACAAAGATTTCAAGACTAAAAGTGTTGAAAGTAGTAGCAAAAATACACTTAATCTAGTCCTTGGCCAATATCCTAATCTGATTTTGGTGCAGGTCATGTTGTTCTTCACATTACCGTCTCTGGTAAACACACACTATATAAAATATAATCAAAGTTTATATGTACAAGTTTATTTATATACACTACCGTTCAAAAGTTTGGGGTCACTTAGAAATGTCCTTGTTTTGGACAGGAAAGCAATTTTTTGTCCATTAAAATAACATCAAATTGATCAGAAATACAGTGTAGACATTGCTAATGTTGTAAATGGCTATTGTAGCTGGAAACGGCTGATTTTTAATGAAATATTTACATAGGCGTACCGAGGCCCATTATCAGCAACCATCAGTCCTGTGTTCCAATGGCACATTGTGTTTGCTAATTCAAGTTTATCATTTTAAAAGGCTAATTGATCATTAGAAAACCCTTTTGCAATTATGTTAGCACAGCTGAAAACTGCTGTGCTGATTAAAGAAGCAATAAAACTGGCCTTCTTGAGACTAGTTGAGTATCTGGAGCATCAGCAATTGTGGGTTCGATTACAGGCTCAAAATGGCCAGAAACAAATAACTTTCTTCTGAAACTCGTCAGTCTATTCTTGTTCTGAGAAATGAAGGCTATTCCATGCTAGAAATTGCCAAAGAACTGAAGATCTCGTACAACGCTGTGTACTACTCCCTTCACAGAACAGCGCAAACTGGCTCTAACCAGAATAGAAAGAGGAGTGGGAGGCCCCGGTGCACAACTGAGCAAGAGGACAAATACATTAGTGTCTAGTTTGAGAAACAGATGCCTCACAGGTCCTCAACTGGCAGCTTCATTAAATAGTACCCGCAAAACACCAGTCTCAACATCAACAGTGAAGAGGCGACTCCGGGATGCTGACCTTCTAGACAGAGTTGCAAAGAAAAAGCCATATCTCAGACTGGCCAATAAAAAGAAAAGATGAAGATGGGCAAAAGAACACAGACACCGGACAGAGGAAGATTGGAAAAAGTGTTATGGACAGACGAATCAAAGTTTGAGGTGTTCGGATCACAAAGAAGAACATTTGTGAGACACAGACCAAATGAAAAGATGCTGGAGGAGTGCTTGATGCCATCTGTCAAGCATGGTGGAGGCAATGTGATGGTCTGGGGGTGCTTTGGTGGTGGTAAAGTGGGAGATTTGTACAGGGTAAAAGGGATCTTGAAGAAGGAAGGCTATCACTCCATTTTGCAACGCCATGCCATACCCTGTGGACGGCACTTGATTGGAGCCAATTTCCTCCTACAGCAGGACAATGACCCAAAGCACAGCTCCAAACTATGCAATAACTATTTAGGGAAGAAGCAGTCAGCTGGTATTCTGTCTATAATGGAGTGGCCAACACAGTCACCGGATCTCAACCCTATTGAGCTGTTGTGGGAGCAGCTTGACTGTATGGTACATAAGAAGTGCCCATCAAGCCAATCCAACTTGTGGGAGGTGCTTCAGGAAGCATGGGGTGAAATCTCTTCAGATTACCTCAACAAATTGACAACTAGAATGCCAAAGGTCTGCAAGGCTGTAATTGCTGCAAATTGAGGATTCTTTGACGAAAGTAAAGTTTGAAGGACACAATTATTATTTCAATAAAAAATCATTATTTCTAACCTCGTCAGTGACTACATTTACTATTCATTTAGCTATATTTCCTATTCAAACTCATTTCATGTATGTTTTCATGGAAAACAAGGACATTTCTAAGTGACCCCAAACTTTTGAACAGTGGAATGTGTGTGTGTGTGTGTATGTATGTATGTATGTATGTATGTATGTATGTGTATGTGTATATATATATATATATATATATATATATATATATATATACACAAACTTATACATACGAACATCAACTTACAGACGCACTCAAACAACAACTACGTCTCATTTGCCCAGACCCGCATGCTCACACCCCCATCCCTAGTGCCTGCATTATTGTTTGCCACTTGGCCTTAAATTGTACCAATTTGTTTTTCTCGGTCGCCCATGCTATTTCAGTAATGAACCGTTTAATTTTACAATTTTGTTAATGATGGCGTATTGATTGATTTACAAGTTTTTAGTATACGTTTTTTCAAGATGAGTAATGAGAAGAGAATCGTCCAGCCCATTAGGTATCTCACGACACCCCCATATGCCATGTCTTGAAATATGCAGACAGACGGATTAAAAGTAAGTTTACATTGTAATACTTCTGACAGCCAACTTTCTAACTCCGCCCACAACTTCCAGACTTTATACCATTCCCAGAAAGCATGGATTATTGAGTCATTATTAGTTTTACACTTAAGACATGCCTCTGCCGTTGTGCTGTAGAATTTGCGAATTTTGTATCTTGTATAATACATTCTATACATTCGTTTATACTGTATTAAACATACATTTTAGTTAACTGTCATTTCGTTAGTTATGCTCCAAGAGCATTTTTCTCTTGCCAATTCCAGTAGAAATGTGTTAAATTTAACCATGAGCATGACAGTAGTTAATGTCAGTATGGGTAGGGGAGCAACGGGGGGGGACGAGGGACAACACCGCTGGTATCTGTCATGAGATTACTGAACTAACTCACCAGACAACCACCCCCGTGCTACATGCCATGCACACACACATCCACTGGGACATGTCGTGAGGTGGATGCTGCTGCACGGTGCCCCCTCACAGGCCTGGTATTTTCATGACCTTTTGATGATGGGTGTAAAGGAAAAGGTAGGATATCAAACCCTCTAACTATAGGCAATGGTGACAGCTTACTGAAACTAGTGGGGATATCAGATCAGGGCCCAGCATAATTTCACGACTAACACTTGGAAACTCACAGAACAGGCTTACCTGTCCCTGACTGACCCCATACACGACAACACAACAAGTTACTTTTTTGCCATAGTTTAGGAAATGCATGCTTAGTTTATCTGAACTCTCAGATGCCAGAATTGTTTACCAAATTATGTACAGTGTATGTTCATTGTAGGAGATTTCTCTAGTTTCTGTAACACCGTCTCCATTTTCTAGGCCTCCCAATGTGCCGCCCAAACCTCACGGTGGCACGAATAGGAGGGCTAGACCCCGCTCTATCTTTAACGTTAAGTTGTTTAATGGCAATCTGGAGTCCTTTGTCAAGGTACTGGTCAAGTCCGGACTCGGACCGCTACCGACCGTCTCGCCGACCATTACCATAATGATGACTGTAACTCAACCACTTTCGCTTTGCCTCTTTTCCTGGGTTTTGATTATTATGCTAACCACATAAGTCAGTGGTTCTATCTTTTCGGTTCTCTCTGCAGCTCTGTAGTCTCAAACGCTGGGGAAGCACAGAGACCGCATTGGTACTGACAGGGTGAATCCAGGGGAGGTGGAATAATGGCAGAGCAGAGGGCACGCTAGCACGGAGGAGGGGGGTGAAGGAGGAGGGGATGAAGGGATGACGTTTGTCTCCATCTTTCCCCCTGAGTCCATGCTGTCAGCTATGGCATTGGTATTCCTCCCTTTCTCTCTCCATCCCTCTCTCCTGTGGTTGGTATGAAAGCAGCCATGGTCAGCAGGATATATGTGACAGCCAGGGGACGGTGGCCAGAGCGATAAGGGATTCACCACCTCACAGTGCCCTGCTGTCCTTCCTGCTGCTTCCCCTGCGTTTGATGCCCGCTCTGTACTCAGTGTGTGGGGGGTGAGGGCCTGTGAGGGCTGGGCTAGGCTGTGGTACTCTAGGTGGCTGCTGTGGTGATTTAATCTGGGTTTCGCCTCTCTCTCGTTCTCTCTGCTTCCTTTTACTCTTCCTCGTAGCCGCGGACGACGGAATTCCCACGCCAGACACCAGGTAGAGTGGAGACACTGGAGTCTAGAGGGATCGATCCCTACTGCTGCCTGTCTATACTGACTTCCTTCCTGTCTGTCTCTTTTTCTGCCCCTAACCCCACTGCCACTTCCTGTCTGTGATAACCTTTGACCTGTATGTGTTGATGTGCAATACTAACTCCCTGGAGGTTTGCTCTGAAAGACTGAACTGCCCACATCTATAGATGTCATTTCATTGATATCGTAATTCATATATCCCTGTGTCCATGGTTGCAGCTGGATACCGAAGTACAACTTGGCCCGTACCCTATTAATAGCACATCTACCCCATACTTACAATTGGGCTTAGATTACATTGTACAATTATTAGAATACCCAACACTTATTTTAAACCTTTCAACATCTACATTGATAGGTATTGGATTTCTCCCAACATATACTATCTGGCTTAGTCCTCACGTCACATGTGATTGTATTACATCAGCATGCAGTGTAGTGGCCCAGGCCCTGTCCATCTCAGCTACAGAGCATTGGTACCTGGTGATTCCTGGAATCCTGGCATGATTGCTATGTTTGGGGCCATGTGTATATTCCCTGGGGTTAAAACAGACCCAAAACATTATTAGAAGCATGTAAGAGTTCTCTGCCCCAGCAGAGAGATGGCAGCTGGTACTTCTGCAAAGTGTAGGCTACTCTGGAGTGCAGATCTTGTACCCTTCTACTGAGGGAGGGAGGGAGGAATGTGTTTTCTGTAAAGCAGGGTTCCCTAATAGGCAGCCCGCGGGCCAAATTCAGCCTGCAAGTGCATTTACAGTGCATTCGGAAAGTACTCAGACCCCTTGACTTTGTCGACATTTTGTTAGGTTACAGCCTTATTCTAAAATTGTTTAAATTGTTTTTTCCCTCATCAATCTACACACAATACCCCAGAATGCTAATTTATAAAAAAATAAAAAATAACATTTACATAAGTATTCAAACCTTTTACTCAGTACTTTGTTGAAGCACCTTTGGCAGCAATTACAGCCTTGTCTTCTTTGGTACGACGCTACAAGCTTGGCACCTGTATTTGGGGAGTTTCTCCCATTCTTCTCTGCAGATCCTTTCAAGCTCTGTCAGGTTGGATGGGGAGCGTTGCTGCACAGCTATTTTCAGGTCTCTCCAGAGATGTTCGATCAGGTTCAAGTCCGGGTTCTGGCTGGGCCATTCAAGGATATTCAGAGACTTGTCCCAAAGCCACTACTGCATTGTATTGGCTGTGTGCTTAGGGTCGTTGTCCTGTTGGAAGGTGAATCTTCGCCCCAGTCTGAGGTCCTGAGCGCTCTGGAGCAGGTTTTCATCAAGGATCTCTCTGTACTTTGCTCCGTTCATCTTTGCCTCGATCCTAACTAGTCTCCCAGTCCCTGCCACTGAAAAATGTCCCCACAGCATGATGCTGCCACCACCATGCTTCACCGTAGGGATGGTGCCAGGTTTCCTCCAGACGTGATGCTTGGCATTCAGGCCAAAGAGTTCAATCTTGGTTTCATCAGACCAGAGAATCTTGTTTCTCATGGTCTGAGAGTCTTTAGGTGCCTTTTGGCAAACTCCAAGCGGGCTGTCATGTGCCTTTCACTGAGGAGTGGCATCAGTCTGGCCACTCTACCATAAAGGCCTGATTGGTGGAGTGCTGCAGAGATGGTTGTCCTTCTGGAAGGTTCTCCCATCTCCACAGAGGAACTCTAGAATTCTGTCAGAGTGACCATCGGGTTCTTGGTCACCTCCCTGACCAAGGCCCTTCTCCCCCGATTGCTCAGTTTGGCCGGGTGACCAGCTCTAGGAAGAGTCTCGGTGGTTCCAAACTTCTTCCATTTAAGAATGATGGAGGCTACTGTGTTCTTGGTGACCTCCAATGCTGCAGAAATGTTTTGCTACCCTTCCCCAGATCTGTGCCTCGACAGAATCCTGTCTCGGAGCTCTACGGACAATTCCTTCGACCTCATCGCTTGGTTTTTGCTCTGACATGGACTGTCAACTGTGTGACCTTATATAGACAGGTGTGTGCCTTTCCAAATCTTGTCCAATCAATTTAATTGACCACAGGTGGACTTCAATCAAGTTGTAGAAACATCTCAAGGATGATCAATGGAAACAGGATGCACCTGAGCTCAATTTTGAGTCCCATAGCAAAGGGTCTGAATACTTATGTAAATAAGGTATTTCTGTTTTCAAGGTTTTATAAACTTCCAAAAATATCTAAAAACCAGTTTTCACTTTGTCATTATGGGGTATTGTGTGTAGATTGCTGAGGAAATTGTTTTATTTAATCCATTTTAGAATAAGGCTGTAACGTAACAAAATGTGGAAAAAGTCAAGGGGTCTGAATACTTTCCTGAAGACACTGTATTTGGCCCCCAAAGTTTTCAGAGCTAAAAAAATCTATAAATAAATCTCTCTCTCTCTGTATGTATGTATATGTGTGTATATATATACTGAACAAAAATATAAACGCAACATGTAAAGTGTTGGTCCCATGATTTCATGAGCTGAAATAAAAGATCCCATATATTTTCCATACACACAAAAAGCTTTATTTACATCCCTGTTAGTGAGCATTTCTCCTTTGCCAAGATAATCCATCCACCTGACAGGTGTGGCATATCAAGAAGCTGATTAAACAGCATGATCATTACACAGGTGCAACTTGTGCTGGGGACAATAAAAGGCCACTCTAAAATTAGCAGTTTTGTCACACAACACAACAACACAATGCCACAGATGTCTCAAGTTTTGAGAGAGTCTCAGTGTTCATTTCTCTTCCATAAACCGCCTCCAATGTCGTTTTAGAGAATTTGTCAGTACGTCCAACTGGCCTCACAACCGCAGACCACGTGTAACCACGCCAGCCCAGGACCTCCACATCCGGCTTCTTCACCTGCGGGATTGTCTGAGAGGGTGCTGAGGCGAAAAACTCATTCTGATTGGCTGGGCCAAATTTTCTAAAACGACATTGTTAGAAAAATGAACATGAAATGTACATGTAAATTCTCTGGCAACAGCTCTGGTGGACATTCCTGCAGTCAGCATGCCAATTGCACGCTCCCTTCAAAACTAGAGACATCTTTGGTGTTGTGTGACAAAACTGCACATTTGCCTTTTATTGTCCCCAGCACAAAGTGTACCTGTATAATGATCATGCTGTTTAATAAGCTTGTTGATATGCCACATCTGTCAAGTAGATGGATTATCTTGGCAAAGGAGAAATGCTCACTAACAGGGATGTTAACATATTTGTGCTAAAAATTTGAGAGATTTCTTTTGTACGTATGGAACATTTCTGAGGTCTTTTTATTTCAGCTCATGAAACATGGGACTAACACTTTACATGTGGCGTTTATATTTTTGTAAAATCACCAGGAAATCAGCTCAAAGTTATTTTAATTTAGAAAATCTGTTTCCAAGTATTCCCACGCATAAATAAAGAGGCATCCCAATGTAATCAAGGTTTGAAATGATTCTATTTTTGTCTAACACTAAATCTGTTTGGGATTCTTGCGGTCAATTTGCAGTGTACAAATTATTTATAACTATGTTCCAGCCCCTCGACCATCCACTCAAGGAAAAATCTGCCCACAGATGAATGTAATTGGGGACCCCTGCTGTAAAGGGACAGTTCCTCCTCCTCTTTCCCTCTCTCACTCTCCACTCCATATGGAGTGTGTGGTAGTAGCGCCATTACATAACCTCACATCACTTATCTGTCTCAAGTGTTGACGTAACACATGAACACGATAGAGGCCATTTTTTGTACCACTGTAGCCCCATAGATTTGTATTGGGTAAGAGGAACACTTGCACAGGCCTGTCATTGTGGTCAATGAGTCACTACTGTAGATTTAGTGATCTATTAAAATCATTGAGACGTTGTGAGGGACTAGGCCTTGGCGTGAATGGTTCTGCAGCTGCAAAACTCCAGTCTGTCTCTGCAAACGTTCAATATGATCATTGGTAACACTACTGTAGTCCCTCTTATGCCTATGACAGATGGTATAATGTCTTATATAGTTGTTATAAAGGCTTTAAGTGCATACATAAGGGCGGCAACAGTAAAGTGTTACCGATCATTATCAGTCTAATAATGGTGGGCATGCATGTAGATAAAAATGTGCATATAAAGACTAAAATATATTGCGTTTGAGGTCAGAATGAACCATCTATTACTAATGAGATGCCATTCCTATTGTTGTGAAGGACTCTGGACAAGCTATTCCCCGTGTGGTCGAGAGCTGTATTCGATTCATCAATCTTTATGGTGAGTTGGTCATCCATTAATTACTAATATTTTACGATGCAACAGCTATGGTTTTCAAAAATTTCCACACCCCTTGCAGGCCAACCAAGTGTAACAGTCAAAAATTACTGTTTAGTGCAGATTTTTTTCATCTTTTGGAAAGCTCCTAAATTGTGTGCAACCCGTCCAAGTTTGGTCAAAGGTAACATTCCGACAATTTCAGAGTGTTCATTGTTTTGGTGTGTCCATTCTTCCCGTGTCAGTGTTAGAATCCGTTCCATTTTAGTCACGGTCATGGGAAAGTCTATGCAGATGCCATCTTGTTTACCGCAACCATCCATACAGCCAATGGGATGCAACCATAGAGATGTATAGAGATCGCAACATTGTATCTGTCCCTTAATTGGCATCTGTGAGCACACGGGAAGCGCCATCGAGGCTATCTCCATTTTGAAGTAGTCCATTTCCTTCTACTACTTGAGTAAACAAACTGAAAGGGTGCACACTGCCACCTGTAGTGTGTTGTTTGAACAAGTATAAGGCCAAGGTTGGCGATTTACTGCCACCTGCAGTTATGGGATGTTTGCTCACGAGTATAATTCATTGGCTGATCCCTCCTGATGACCTGGATGGAATTATGTGATCCTTCCTTAACCCATAGGAAGTCCCACCCAGTCGACTACTTAAAAATGATGAAAGTCCTCAATGGTGCTGCCCATTCCAAAACATGTTTTTGGGCACTAGAGTCCCATATACATCTCTATGGATGCAAGACACACACACACACACACACACCCCACCTCTTCACACACGCTGTCAAATAGGTTAGTTAGACTATTACTGTGAGCCGCATTAATAAAACTCCAACATAACATGTCGGCTTAATCATTTGAAGGAGTGACGCTAATGACCTCTCTCCGTGTTTTGCGGACACCGGCGACGTCTTACAGTACTGGGGCGCCCGTCTTGTGACGGGGCAGACGTCGGCTAATTAAGCTCTGCGCCAACCTCTGACCTCTCTCCTTATTAAATCCCGGCTGGAGGACGCTTTAGTAAGACTTGATTGCGGTCTGTCTCGCTCATTAATTTTCTTTAATTGGAAAAGTGAAGGGCTGGAGGAACGGGATGTGGCTTTTAGTTGGGATTTAAACTGGATTTTCTTTTTGCACTGGTGGTCTTTTGTAATGGCTGCTTGTCACAATGGACCAAATGTGTGTCTCACCCTTTCTCTCTTGGGTCTCTACCTCTCTTTCTCTCTATGTTCTTTGTTCTCTTCAGGCCTTCAACATCAAGGGATATTCCGTGTGTCCGGGTCTCAGATGGAAATCAATGACATTAAGAACTCATTCGAGAGAGGTAGGATGTTATTAACATGTTAGTCAATTGACACTTCACACATTTGATATGAGTAGATATGAGTGGACTTCAATTGATTATATAATACTTTTGAGCTACAGAATTTGACTTGGTCTAGTGGACACTTCATTTACTATTTTAAAATAATTTGTTTACACTGGTAGGAACTTATCAAATCAAATGTATTCATAAAGCCCTTTTTTCATCAGCAGAAGTCCTCATCTGGCTGTGCTGGGTGGAGATTATAAGAGTACATGGCCATTATAAAGGCCAGATTGTTCTTCAAAATGTTCACCAGCAGGGTCAAATAATAATCACAGTGGTTGTAGATAGTGCAACAGGTCAGCACCTCAGGAGTAAATGTTAGTTGGCTTTTCATAGCCAAGCATTCAGAGGTCGAGACAGCCGGTGCGGGGGGCTCAGTCCTGAGGCATGGTCCTAGGGCTCAGGTCCTCAGAGAGAGAGAGAGAGGAAATATACTTAAATTCACACAGGACACTAGATAAAACACCAGATAGGACAGATTGACCCTATACCCCCGCACATAGACTATTGCAGCACAGATACTGGAGGCGGAGACAGGGGGGATCGGGGGCACTGGTCAAATGGGTGTTGCCAGTGTGTAAGTTTGTAACTTCCTTCTAGTGAGGGGAAATTACATCATTGCCTGCATACAACATATCCTCACATACACTTATCGGTCTCCCAGGTAATGACCCGTTGACAGATGACGAGAACAACCACGACATCAACTCAGTGGCCGGTGTTCTCAAACTCTACTTCCGGGGCCTGGAAAAATCCCTCTTGCCCAAGGAAAGATTTAACGACCTCCTGTCCTGCGTCAGTAAGTAGCTGTTGTTACTCGTCCTATATGCATTCTGTCTCCACACAGCTGGGTGTACTACAGTATAATCTGAGACACACACACACAGACAGACACCTGCAAGCACACAAACACACACTCACATTATGGGCATACATATGATGTTCAACTTAGTGTGTTGATATTCAATGGGAGTGCATTATGACTCATTGTGTGGCAGTCAGACCAGGGGCGTTCTATGAGCCATGTAGGTCCTAAGTGGCCTTTTTCCTGGCATTGATGGGACGTCTAGCAGATAAAATGGAGTCATTAGTTAGACAGTATTCACATGCTCTTTGCAGGTCAACTCTTAATGTCCCACTATGGGGGAATCATCACAAACAGCCTTGGGACTAGACATTATAGTTACTTGCTCATCTGGGCTGTTTTCATCAATAGCATGTTGCTGTGTTACCCCGTCTTTGTGCCAGCGGGTGAATAGTACCACGTTGTGGTGTTGTCCGTCTTCTCCACTGACTAGAGCATTCATGGGATGAGCTGTGACATAAATCTCACCGTACAGCCTGGTGTTGGGTAATGAAATGTATATTTATAAAGGCAGTAGTGTTTACATCAAACCATACAGTGGCGACTTCACTACTCTGGCACAGACGGCCACATTGTTCTCTTACTGTAAAGGCAGTGTGACACGGTCTTACATAGTTCAGTCGGCTCTTTGTGGGATTCGCTCTGACCTTATAAGAAGTCATGTGGGGGCTTTGAGGGTGGACTAGTGGAGTAGCCACTGTTGTTCAAGAACAATAGGCTGGCTAGTGTGAGTCACATGTACTGTACTCAACGTGTGCTGTAATGCCTTTTTTTTGGGGGGGGTAGTGTGTTTGTGTGCACTGGTTTGTGGCCTAAGTGTGTGTGCGCACGTGAGCGAGATATGGTATCGGCTTACACTTGTGAGTGATGGGGATTCCCTGTTGCTTACTCTAAGGCCTGACATACCAGCGCTTGGAGAGTGGGCATCATGCCCAGCCAGCAGTATCATATTAATAAAACCCTCACACAAGCCAGATAAGCAGCACAGTGTCACCTTTACTTTAAATGGCTGGCTCACTGGGCACTGAGAAAACACGTGTCTGTACATGAGGTTGTCAATGTTTTTATTTTATTGTCTCTGTTGTATAGTTGCCTGCCTTGTCTGTCTACCGTCTTCCACAGCGAGTAGGGTGTGGTGATCGTGAGAAGAGAGTGGAGGGAGGGGGGGGGCTGTTCTTTAAATAGCATCCTTCTGAAGTGTTGAGGAACCATGCAGAAGAGAAACCTAGTTAGGTACTCATGGAAGATGAATAACATCACAAGTATTCCCAAAAGCCCATCTCCCAAATGTCCCAAACTCGTTTCACGGTGACAGCGCTATTTCAGGAAGCCATCGTCATCACCAATGAAAAACATTAAAGGGGCTGCTTCGAAACAGAGGAGATGGGCGGATTAAAGCGTAATTGATCAGCGCTCAGCGCTTTGTATGATCGTTCTGACACAAGACTAAAGTTTTGTGAGATGCTTTGTCTCTGATCATTATTGCAGTAGTGACAAAAATGGATCAATACGTCAGAGTTTATTTTTCTCTCGTTGACAAGAGAGAATCGAGAGGGAGATGATGACAGAGAGAGAGAGAGATAGAGAAACAGTGTGAGGTCTGTACATTTGTACATTAGTCCTTTAGCAGACACTCTTGCCCAAGTACTTACAATCACTGCTTTTTAACTAAAGAAGGCAACACATGCACGTGCACGCACACTCCCTTTCCCATCTGTTAGAAGAGTGTCACTTTCTTGTGATATTTAGGGCAGCAACAGAACTGGAAACAGCAGAATTTATTCCAGTGTGATTTATAACTGTGCAATTGTCCTCAATGATATTTATAACTGTTTTCCCCAGTAAGTTTAAGAACAGTGCAAGTATCCTTAGTGGTATTTGGAGCAGCTCTGTGCTCAGAGACAACTTCATCTATGGTTAGTAAGTCTTTGTGAGGGCCCATGAGATTGTAGCCTGATTAAACCAGACTGAATGTTGCGCTCGCCATTGAGCGTAGCATTCAGTCTGGTTCAACCAGGCTATAGAACATGGGTCGGCAACAGGCGGCCCACGCGCTGAAACCGACCCGCAAGTGATTTTATTTGTATAGGGGGGTATTTTAGTTTTTAGTCAAAAAAGACCAGAAATAGTTTTGAAAATCTGTTCCCAATTATTCCCACAAATAAAAAAAGAGACTTATGTGATCATGTCTCAATGTAATCAAGGTATGAAATTATTGTTATTTTCAAATACAACTTATTTTGGGGCATAGTTGCGGTCAAGTTGCAGTGCACAAATTATTATAATTATGTTCTGGCCCCCCAACCATCCGCTCCGACAAAAAGTTGCCAACCCCTGCTATAGAGAGTTGGGCCTTATCCTAATGGCCTCTGCCTTAATATGCTGCTTATAGCTGCAGGCACACTGGGTATCAATGAGTGAGTGGGAACATTCAGATGGATATCCGTCATTACATACGCAGCCCTGCAAAGTGGCATGTCAGGCACATTTTAGAGAAGTGCAGGGACGACGCACAGACAGAAATTGTCCCTGAATGTCACCGGATTCACTGTGACAGGAGGACGTTCTCTGGATGTGTTGGCTTAATGGCTGATACGTTTGTGCACCTCGGATACATTTAAATAGCTTTATGCATACTAATAAGAAATATACACTACCGTTCAAAAGTTTGGGGTCACTTAGAAATGTCCTTGTTTTGGAAAGAAAAGCAATTTTTTTGTCCATTTTAAAATGAAATAAAATGTATCCGAAATACAGTGTAAACATTGTTAATGTTGTAAATGGCTATTGTAGCAGGAAACGGCTGATAAAAAAAGAAGGAATATCTACATAGGTGTACAGAGGCCCATTATCAGCAACCATCAGTCCTGTGTTCCAATGGCACGTTGTGTTTGCTAATCCAAGTTTATCATTTTAAAAGGCTAATTGATCATTAGAAAACCCTTTTGCAATTACGTTAGCACAGCTGAAAACTATTGTGCTGATTAAAGAAGCAATAAAACTGGCCTTCTTGAGACTAGTTGAGTATCTGGAGCATCAGCAATTGTGGGTTCGATTTACAGAATCAAAATGGCCAGAAACAAAGAACTTTCTTCTGAAACTCGTCAGTCTATTCTTGTTCTGAGAAATGAAGGCTATTCCATGCGAGAAATTGCCAAGAAACTGAAGATCTCGTACAACGCTGTGTACTACTCCTTTCACAGAACAACGCAAACTGTCTCTAACCAGAATAGAAAGAGGAGTGGGAGGCCCCGGTGCACAACTGAGCAAGAGGACAAATACATTAGAGTGTCTAGTTTGAGAAACAGACACCTCACAGGTCCTCAACTGGCAACTTCATTAAATAGTACCCGCAAAACACCAGTCTCAACGTCAACAGTGAAGAGGCGACTCCGGGATGCTGACCTTCTAGGCAGAGTTGCAAAGAAAAAGCCATATCTCAGACTGGCCAATAAAAAGAAAAGATTAAGATGGGCAAAAGAACACAGACACCGGACAGAGGAAGATTGGAAAAAGTGTTATGGACAGACGAATCAAAGTTTGAGGTGTTCGGATCACAAAGAAGAACATTTGTGAGACACAGACCAAATGAAAAGATGCTGGAGGAGTGCTTGATGCCATCTGTCAAGCATGGTGGAGGCAATGTGATGGTCTGGGGTGCTTTGGTGGTGGTAAAGTGGGAGATTTGTACAGGGTAAAAGGGATCTTGAAGAAGGAAGGCTATCACTCCATTTTGCAACGCCATGCCATACCCTGTGGACGGCGCTTGATTGGAGCAAATTTCCTCCTACAACAGGACAATGACCCAAAGCACAGCTCCAAACTATGCAATAACTATTTAGGGAAGAAGCAGTCAGCTGGTATTCTGTCTATAATGGAGTGGCCAGCACAGTCACCGGATCTCAACCCTATTGAGCTGTTGTGGGAGCAGCTTGACTGTATGGTACGTAAGAAGTGCCCATCAAGCCAATCCAATTTGTGGGAGGTGCTTCAGGAAGCATGGGGTGAAATCTCTTCAGATTACCTCAGCAAATTGACAACTAGAATCCAAAGGTCTGCAAGGCTGCAAATGGAGGATTCTTTGACAAAAGCAAAGTTTGAAGGACACAATTATTATTTCAATTAAAAATCATTATTTCCTATTGCTATATTTCCTATTCAAACTCATTTCATGTATGTTTTCATGGAAAACAAGGACATTTCTAAGTGACCACAAACTTTTGAACGGTAGTGCAGATCAAGCTAAAAACTGTTCAACCTGAATCTAAATAATTGTAGTCTAAATGGCTCCGGTCTGTATTTCTAAGATTTATATGATGTGCAATAGTGAATGATTTAATACATCTCTTCTCTCTCTCTCTCTCTCTCTCTCTCTCTCTCTCTCTCTCTCTCTCTCTCTCTCCCTCTCTCTCTCTCTCTACTCTCTCTTCCCCTTCTCCTCTCTCTCTCTCTCTCTCTCTCTCTCTCTCTCTCTCTCTCTCTCTCTCTCTCTCTCTCTCTCTCTCTCTCTCTCTCTCTCTCTCTCTCTCTCTCTCTCTCTCTCTCTCTCTCTCTCTCTCTCTCTCTCTCTCTCTCTCTCTCTCTCTCTCTCTCTCTCTCTCTCAGGAATAGAGAACCTGTATGAGAGGTCCCTGTACATCCGTAAGATCCTCCTGACCGCCGTGCCCAGGTCCGTCCTCATCGTGATGCGCTACCTCTTCGCCTTTCTCAACCAGTAAGTCCTCAACAACCGGTCCAGGGTCATATTCATTAGGCATCAAATGGAAGAAAATTGACTGAAAGGGCGATGCACTACCTGGACTTATCCAATAGGAAACTCCCATTTTTCTTTTCCATTGCGTGCCGTAATGAATAATATGACCCAGGCTTATTCACTTACTGTTCATTTTCTGATATACCATTAGTAAGTACAAAACACACATTGACTGGCCTACTGTACTACTGTATGGGGGACATGTGTAGTCAATCACCAAATAGCCCTAAACCTTTTAAGATCATTGTACAGTAGACTCCTGTTTGTTACTGAATGTAGAGCGAGGAAGAGAAAATGATTAGCTAGCGTTAAAGTAAACATGTCCAGCAATAAGAACAAATGACTAGAGAGATGTATTCCTTAGTAATTTACTCTATCTGAAAGGCTGTCATTGTTTATTTACTGTTTAGGTGATACTGAGAGGAGCATAATGACACTGTTAGGTTATTAAAAGGTTTGAGAATTGATCACTACCCAGACAGTGAGAGGATAGGCAGTCTGTCTGGTGCCTTGGCTGAATGCAGCTGTACCACGCAGAACTAATTCCTGTTTGTACACAAAAAAATTAAAATGCTTTGTTTGTGAAGGGCGAAGTTTCTCCACTATCTTGTTGAAGAGATTACGTTAACTTACTGTAAAGTCGATTGTTGCGCATAAACCCTTTATCTCTCTCTCTATTTCTCTTCCTCTCTCACTCCCCCCTCCCCCCCAGCCTGTCCCAGTACAGTGATGAGAACATGATGGACCCCTATAACCTGGCCATCTGCTTCGGCCCCACCCTCATGCCCACGCCCAACATCGAGGACCAGGTGTCGTGCCAGGCACACGTCAATGAGATCATCAAGACCATCATCATCCAACATGAGACCATCTTCCCCGACGCCAAGGAGCTGGACGGGCCCGTCTACGAGAAGTGCATGGCTGGGGGAGACTACTGGTGAGCTGAACATAGAAATGTAATTACTAGAACATAGACCTGAATTTAGAAATATAACTACTAGAATGGATCTGGATGAGCCCGTTTATGTGAAGTGTATAGCTGGCGGAGACTACTGGTGAGATCAGGGTTCCCACTTTTAGACACTTTAAGAATTCTATGACTTTTCCATGAAATGTGTTAAATTCCCTGGCTTTCCCTGTCTGAAATTAAAATGTCCCTGATATTCCAGAAGTTCCCTGACCTGTGGGACCCTGTGAGATGATTGAGTGAGCAGGGTCACCCTTTTATGGGGTCAGGGGTCATTCATTAGTGAAACTCGATACGGGTGACTTGCGATGATGTAATTTTGATGAGCTTCACAGATGTGCAAGGTGAGGTGTTGGCTGGGGAGCTCTTTACAAAGTCGTGGGTGTGTTTCTCATTCCCGTCCTGTGATTGTAGTCTAACTCAGGCTCGCAGCCAAATACCCCTTCATAAGGGACATAATGCTCCATGCTGCAGGTATGTATGCATGCAGTGTGGAGTCCGTCCGAGGGCTAGGGCCGCAGCTGTCTCAATACGTCATTAGCGAGAGTTAATGCAGGTAATTAGGCTAAATGATGAGGTGTCTGTGGTGAGACAATATGACAGGGGAGAGCTAGAGGCGTCACTACAGATCCGGGTTCGATCCCGTGCTGTGTCGCAGCCGGCCTCGACCAGGAGACCCATGAGGCGGCGCACAATTGGCCCAGCGTCGTCCGGGTTAGGGGAGGGTTTGACCAGCTGGGATGTCCTTGTCCCATCGCGCTCTAGCGACTCCTTGTGGCGGCCAGGCGCATGCGCGCTGACTTCGTCGCCAGCTGTACGGTGTTTCCTCCGACACATTGGTGCGTCTGGCTTCCGGGTTAAGGGAGCAGTGTGTCAAGAAGCAGTGCGGCTTGGCGGGGTCGTGTTTCAGAGGACTCATGGCTCTTGACCTTCGCCTCTCCCAAGTCCGTACGGGAGTTGCAGCGATGGGACAAGAATGTAACTACCAATTGGATACCACGAAATTGGGGAGAAAAAGGGATAAAAAGTACCTATAAGAAATGTAATAAATGAAGTATGTTAAAACAGAGCAGATTAAAGTTCCAAAGCCAACTAGCTCCACAGTTGTGAGGAGCTGAGCAGGGAGAGGTTATATCATCCTCCCCTGAAGAGCACTAGCCTGATCGAGGTGAGACGGACCTAAGCGATCACGATTAGTAAGGAAACCTAAAGTGCAGCACGTAGAAGTGAAGCCTATCACTTGCTTCCTCTGAAGAGCACATCTCTCTCTCTCTCTCTCTCTCTCTCTCTCTCTCTCTGTTCCTTGGCGGAGTGTTAGCACCGCCAGAGCTAATTACCCGTCACAGCCGTCAGGACGCCGTCCCTGACCGAGGCACATCAAACCCGTGGAGATTAGTTGTCGTTGCTTCCTCCCTCCTCCTCCCCCAGGGGGTAATGCGAGGCAGGTGGCAGTGGTGTGTTACCCAGGGAAACGGCGCTAAGTGCCAGTCGGGGGTAATCTTTGGAAGATGTAAGGGCCGTTAGTGCCAGGTTAATGCCGTGGGGTGCCAGGGACAAAGTCTGAAAACAGATCATTTGAACCCAGGCTGTGTCATGAGAATACTGATGATGCCCTCGATTTGTGCGTCTCAATAGTCGGTGGCTGCCTCTCAATGTGGCTGTAGATGCATCTCAGTCGTCTAAAGTCCTCTGCTTGTCTGCTCACCTTCATCTACACTAAACGTCTTTGATGGATGAGATCTATATGAGTGCATACCACTTACCAGGTATTGGGTTTCAACAATCCAGTCCAGCGTCACATCATTGCCGAAGAAGGAAAGGAGATGAAGAGGGGAATCTACTTCAGACTATTAAGATACACCCATAGGCTGAATGAAATTGAGTAGCTTGTACGGTTGTATCCATGGTAGCCGAACCCTGACCCTAACCTATAAACCCTGACCTCTGACCCTGTCTCCCCCCCCCACAGTGAGAGTCCCTACAGCGAGCATGGGGCAATTGAGGAGGTGGACAACGAGGAAGGGACGGAGACACATACCAGCGAGGACGGTGAGTACCCTTCAAGCAGGCACCCTCGTAAGCCTATGATGTAATGACTTACCAGATGTGAACATCATGGGAAAAGCATACACTTTCTTTCTTAAACCCAGAGCACACTGGTCTGTGTGGATAATCCTGCCTTTCAGCCTGCTAAATGGAAGGACCTTAAAGGGGCAGGGAATTGGGCTCCAGAGATGTGGGTATCTATTGATATTCTAATTCTTTCTGCATCACCATCTCCCCATGGGACCTGGGCCACATGCTGGGAGCAGCACCCCCCTCCAAGGCCCCTGGTGGGCTCTTCTGCACCCCTCTGGACCCCCTCGGGTGACGTGATGAGGGCTCTTTAAGTGTTTTGGTCAACCCATAGAATTTGAAAGACTCCTAATTCTATGGGTTGGCCACTCAAGTATAATCAGCATATAACTACTTTTTGGAGAGTTCTCAATCGGTTACCTCTTGAACGCCAAACTGGAATGAGGAGTGATGCGGATTAATGATTGTGTCTATGACCGAGTTGGTCAAGACAACTTCAGACTGTCCAGACTAGCATAATACCATCTGTATTGTCCCTGCTTTTAAACTACTTCACCATGTGTTCATATGATAGGCCTCACTCACACCAGCCTCAGAGACACAGGCAGGCCAGGGAACTATTACTTTTCAGACTAAGTAAAAAAATAAAATAAAAGAGATGTCTACTTGCTCTTCCATCTGGTCTGTTGGACCCGGTCTCAAACGAGGGGGGTGCGATGAAGTTGGACTGTTCCAAATCAAACACACTGACTCACCCCCTCAGCGGACTACAAAAAGTTCAGGTGGCCTGAGTAGAAGTCCAGAAACCGGTCGTTTCTCAGGGAAACATTACAAAAACCTCACACAACTTGGCAAATTACGTTCCGAAAATATTTTGGGGAGGGCAGACAGTGTGGGCGGCAACCCTTTCAGTCACCCCCACTTAAGTCCACAAGTGACATTCTCCAAACTTCCAAACCTGTTTCCATGGTAATAATAAACACACACATTAGTAGCCTAATCATAATAATAGCCGAAAATCCCATCCCCCCAATCATTCATCATCAGTCTTTAAACAGAATTTATACAAGAGTTCGAGGATGGAAATGTTGGCCATAGTTCTCATTACATGGCTTTAGTTAGCACACCCTCTTTCATTAGAACTAATGAAGACACCTGGGTCGTGTTCATTCGGCATCCAATGGAAGAAAACGGACTGAAACGGGAGGGACTCCTTGGACATGTCCAATAAGAAACACTATTTTTTGCTGCAAAACTTTAAAAACAAATTTTCCGTTAAATGCCCTAATGAATGAAACCTGATAGTACAGACTAGAGCACGTAGGCTACATCATAGTTTTCCATTCTAAAATGGTGACAACACACATGGTAGCTATCCATTGCAAAGCAATTCATTAAGGAAAAGCAAACCTTATAAACCACATGAACCTAACTCTGGCTACCATGGTTTTTGTCCAAATATTGTCACCCTGTCAGTTTGAACGGAAGGCCTTTCTGACCCCTATTTTATTGTCATTCCCGGTGGGCTCTTCAAGCCCATTCACAGGCCTATTGTCCTCAGTTAGTGGTTGAAAATACTTTAGGATCTTACTCAGATTTACAGCCTTATTGTAAATGGTTTGTTTCTTTAGTGTTGTTACCATATGAAAATGTACAGTTCTGCTGTATGACGTCAATGTTAGATCCTAGTTGTCTTCAGGGATTCAATGTTTTTGTAAGCTCTTGTTGAATCAGCCACCTCTGTAACTAGCCAATAAGGGAGAAGGGGGTAGCTACGGCCCAATATGGCGACCAGAGTGTGGGTGTGTCTAAAGGAAAGTAGTAGATGTGTGGAAAGGAGTGGGTGTGTTGAAAGGAGTAGGTGTGTTGAAAGGAGTGGGTGTGTTGAAAGGAGTGGGTGTGTTGAAAGGAGTGGGTGTGTTGAAAGGAGTAGGTGTGTTGAAAGGAGTGGGTGTGTTGAAAGGAGTGGGTGTGTTGAAAGGAGTGGGTGTGTTGAAAGGAGTAGGTGTGTTGAAAGGAGTGGGTGTGTTGAAAGCACTCTGCTATAGGTTAGACGGTTTTGATTGAGCTGTGTTTTTAATTTTGTATTATACCACGGAACTACTGTACCGCAACAGTTTGGACATCTGTTTTGAAGCCAGAGGATAAGTCTGAGTCATATTTCACTGTTAGTTTTACACAAGTAATTGTACAATTTCAGTTATAAAATTGACAATTGTTTATCTTTGATTAAAAGTACTGATGATGGGTGCACTGTTGCATCATGCGTTGTGTGCGTGTGCTTAGTGTCACTGACCCTGATATTGGCTACTAGGTAGCTACTTCCCACGCAGTTGCTGGACATTAGTGCTTGGCAAGCGGGAGCGAAGGACACTGTCATGCCCTCCCAATTGAGTAGTAGACTGTACTTCGGAAAGTGTTGAGACACCTTGACTTTTTCCACATTTTGTTACTTTACAGCCTTATTCAAAAAAAAATTTGTTTATATCCTCAGCAATCTACACACAATACCCCATCATGGTTTTTAGACATTTTTGCAAATGTATTAAAAATAAAAACAGAAATACCTTATTTACATAAGTATTCAGACCCTTTGCTGTGAGACTTGAAATTGAGCTCAGGTGCATCCTGTTTCCATTGATCATCCTTGAGATGTCTCTACAACTTGACAGGATTGTGTCGAGGCACAGATCTGGGGAAGGGTACCAAAAAGTGTCTGCAGCATTGAAGGTCCCCAAGAACAGTTGCCTCCATCATTCTTAAATGGGAGAAGTTTGGAACCACCGAGAATCTTCCTAGAGCTGGCCGCCCGGCCAAACTGAGCAATCAGGGGAGAAGGGCCTTGGTCAGGGAGGTGACCAAGAACCCGATGGTCACTCTGACAGAACTCTAGAGTTCCTCTGTGGAGATGGGAGAACCTTCCAGAAGGACAACCATCTCTGCAGCACTCCACCAATCAGGCCTTTATGGTAGAGTGGCCAGACGGATGCCACTCCTCAGTGAAAGGCACATTACAGCCCGCTTGGAGTTTGGCAAAAGGCACCTAAAGACTCTCAGACCATGAGAAACAAGATTCTCTGGTCTGATGAAACCAAGATTGAACTCTTTGGCCTGAATACCAAGCGTCACGTCTGGAGGAAACCTGGCACCATCCCTACAGTGAAGCATGATGGTGGCAGCATCATGCTGTGGGGGTGTTTTTCAACGGCAGGGACTGGGAGACTAGTCAGGATCAAGGCAAAGATGAACGGAGCAAAGTACAGAGAGATCCGTGATGAAAACCTGCTCCAGAGCTCTCAGGACCTCAGACTGGGGCGAAGGTTCACCTTCCAACAGCACAACGATCCTAAGCACACAGCCAAGACAATGCAGGAATGGCTTCAGGACAAGTCTCTGAATGTCCTTGAATGGCCCAGCCAGAGCCCGGACTTGAACCCAATCGGACACCTCTGGAGAGACCTGAAAATAGCTGTGCAGCAACGCTCCCCATCCAACCTGACAGAGCTTGAGAGGATCTGCAGAGAAGAATGGGAAAAACTACAGGTGTGCCATGCTTGTAGTGTCATACCCAAGAAGACTCGAGGCTGTAATTGTTGCCAAAGGTGCTTCAACAAAGTACTGAGTAAGGGTCTGAATACTTATGTAAATGTCATATTTTAAATGTCAAAAATGTAAATTAGCAAACATTTATAAAAACCTGTTTTTGCTTTGTCATTATGGGTTATTGTGTGTAGAATACTTTCCGAAGGCACTGTATGTTTCAAGGTGACATCTAGATGGTTATCAATATTAGTTATTTCTTGTGTAGGCTGCTATCCTACTTGAAATAAAAATAATGTGAGGAAAAAAAAGAAATGGCCATGTTAGCTACCGCCACTGGCGGACACCGTGATACAGCTGCCCAGTGGGAAGCACAGTACGGCAGGCACGTCGATACAACACCGGTGCACTAGTCATTCGCACCGGCTTATCCACTCGTTCTGTAGCCCAATCAGCCACGCAAAACGGTCTTCAGTGGCAACAGATGTGCCCAAAGAGCTGATTCGCTTTCCATACACCCACTCGCCCATACTCAGTTCGCCATATTGGGCTACCGATACTTGCAATAAGGCCAAGCTCTCCCCTCTCCCCTCACCTCCATCCCCCTCCTTCCCTTCTCCTCTTCAACCCAAATGTGTTTGCCCTCTTTTCTCAGGATAGAGAGGGAGAGAGAAATGAATAAGAAAAAGAGTGAAAGTCATTCCACGTGTTGGTCTAAGTAGCTGTCCGGAAATCCGTTTGGCTGGGAAGCTCAGCCCCTCTGGTGTGTGTTAGAGCCCATTTACTCTGATCATGGACTACCTGGAGAAGCCACATTTACAGACCTGATACCAGCAACAACACTGTGTGTGTGTGTGTGTGTGTGTGTGTGTGTGTGTGTGTGGTCATGTAAGGCAGAAGAAAAGCGTTGAAGTTTTTTCTCCAATTGGTGCTTGATCATTTTCCAGACATAATAGGTTGGAATTTCCCCCTGTCTGGTAACTCTTTCACATGCTACAGACATAACTCATTTTTAATTAACCGCATCCCGTCAGCTCCTGCAACATGTTTCTGGCCGGCAATGACATGCATGACAATGCTGCTTAATAGTGTCCCTTTAT